>NC_050596.1:5610000-5620000 GCF_013368585.1 Megalops cyprinoides | reverse complement strand
ACCTCCAGCCAGTCTGGTCGTGACAGTCTGTCACGTTCTTCAGAGCAAAAGCAGTCCGCAGAGCGGTGCGTCTCGTGGCCGGTCCAGCGGTAATGTTGCTGCGCGTTGAATCAGTCGTAAACAGAAGCTCAGTGACTCCGTGTTGCATCAGATACTGCAGGGCTGTCCACAGTATTCTACCGTTCTCCTCATGCATATGGCTGTGTGGTTAGCATGTATAATTCAATAACTTACAACTGGAAAAAAGAGCCTTTCCTGTGGGGCATTAAACAGCCTCGAAAGAGTGAAGGCGGTGAAAATGTAAGTCGGGTTTGGGCTGCAGTGTTGTCGTTCTGTGTCTGAATCCGGGGCTGGAAAGGGAGAGAGGGAGGGCGAGAGGGAAAGAGGGAGGGGGGAGAGAGAGAGAGAGAGAGAGAGAGAGAGAGAGAGACCGTTGGCAGCGCCGCAGGGCAGTGCCTGCTGTTGCGGGGCCGAGGGGAAGTGTTAATGTGAACGGTGCCCGCGCCGTGCCAACCTCTCCGCGCCTCTCGCCCCGCTCCGGCCACCGAGCCAAGGCGCCACGTGTGTGGGATTTCACCCCGCGGCTCCTGTGCGCTCGTGCTCAATCAATGGCGGCTTTCTTCAGCGCCGCCGAGTTTCCCATTCCTCTGAAGCCATTTGTTAGCTGGCAGGGATTCCTGAACGGGCAGGATGAGTGGCGGGCGGCTGTCCCTGTTTGCACCCCGTCAGCCAGGCTCGTAGACGACAGCCAAACAGGGAGAATTCGACCAGGATTGCCCCTTTTTTTTTTCCTTTTTTCATTCAGAGCATGTTTTTTTCATCTGTGCAGATTTTTACTGAGCAGCAGCTAATTTAACCAAATGCAGAAATGTAATGCTTCACAGCCTGGTGCAGTTACTGCTTTTAGCTCTGTGTGCACGCTCTCCACAAGCTTAATAAGACAGTCCAATTTGAGGGCCCATGATTGTTATCTAGAGAGGGAGAAGTTCAAACGTTTGTCAAGTGACAGAATTCGTTTTGGGAGCGGTGCGTATTTTGACTGGAAGCCCCGAGCCTTTGCAAAGCTGGCGGTGATGTGCGTGTGGGAAAGCGCGAGCTCCCTGCCGCTGTCCCTGTGTCAGGCGCTCGGTAAGTGAATGAAGCGATCTCCGGTTAAAGCCTCTCGCGCCGCGGTGTTTAATCTCCCCACTCTAATTGTCTAGTCAGAGGTAATTGCAGGTGTCCTCGCGCTCGCACACTCGGATGCACCCCAGACACGCGCGGAGAGAGAGAGAAAGAGAGAGAGAGAGAGAGAGAGAGAGCGCGAGAGAGAGACGAGAGCGAGGCATTGGAAGCCTCCTCGCGCACACACCACCTGCTCTCAGACGGTGAAAGTCAGTTCAGTGACAATGAATTCAGCCCTGCCTCTCAGAGCAGGAGTCTCTCGTCCCAGCCTGGCCTTAAACGATCACAGGAAGCCGTCTGCTCCTGAAGAGACGACGGCAGCTCGTGATCGCCCGCCTGTTGAAGGCTGTTAGCGGAGAGCCTCGTGACAGCTTTGGAAAGAGGCGCTCAGCGGTAGCTTCTGCATTAACCCCTCGCGCCCCACGTGCTGCTGCCGGCAGCGAGAACAAAGGTTAAGAGACGGGATGCCTGCGTTATCTGCGCACGGCCGCTCACAGCGGCGGTGCGTGCTGTGTGTGCACGCTCGTATTTAGCACAGCAGCCTTGGCGGCGTGTTGTCAGGCGCGGGGGGAGATGGCGGCTTTTCTGGCGAGGTTTTTCTCCTCGGCGTGTACCCCTCGCCGCGCCGCACTGACAAAACAGGAAATCCATCTGTTGCTGTTGTCAGCCTTGAATAAAAAGAAAGCGCAAAAAAGCCCGGTTTGAAGGGAAAAAATATTGTTCCTCGCGTGTTGATTTTCTCGGTCAACTGAGGACAGTCTACAGCCGTTGCCATGGCGCGCGCTTCTCGTGCCTATTGAAGCCATTGAAAACACGGCAACGCTCCGAAGCCGGCAGTCCTTCTAATCGGTAACCAAAAAAAAGGCTTAGTATATGCCGGGCTTTCTGGCTTGGCAAGAACGGTGACAGAGAAGCCTGGAATCCACACCGTCACGATGACATATTTTCAAAACGTTTTCTTGGTTTAAAGACTGCTACAGCTCTCACATTAAATGGGTAGAAATATTTTGGGTCAGTGTCGGTGATATCACTGTCCGCACATCAACGCGTCTTATAGAACTGAATGGCTGATTAGAGAACGAAGTTAGAAATCCTGAGAGTTTTTTTTTCTCAGGAGAGATGAGGAAAAAACACTTCAAGGAAACAGCACTCAGGGTCTCCATCAGCTTCCTATAGACGTTCCCGGTGTAGCCAGGTATTGATTTGCGATAAAACAAACAATATAATGGCCATATAATTCAGCAGCGCCCTCTTTATTGATAGACTGTTTGGGAGCTGTAAAAGGCCCCGATCCTTAATACTGCGGTGGGCCGTTCGGAGGCTCCTAATTGCTTTGGGTTGGGCGGGCCTGAAAGGGATAGGAGAGCGGCAAGAATGCGGCATGTTAATGGTGGATGCTGTTTCACTTGTTTCGAGCACAAAGCGTGTCACTGCCAATTTGCTCATGTCGGCAGAGGCACTTTTGTTCCAGGAGGCCGGCTTTTGTCTGCGCTCTCAAAGCGGGCTGACCCCCTTCACTCCTCCGCGAGGTGCGACGCGATGCCTCTTGTTTCTGGTAGTTTAGCGGACGGTGCAGAACGAGCTCGGGAGCTGTTGTTACGAGCCGAGCGCCGCCGCGTTGCGGTAGCGCCATTACTCTGCGCTCAGTCCTCTTTCCCGTCCCCTGCGGAGATCCTCACAGCACGCCCCGAGCTCCTCTCATTGAGCTGTGTCTTGTCTGCGCTGCTTGACCGTCCTGTTGTACCCGTGAGCGCGTGTGGATATATTTGCTTGTGTGTCTGCATATGCGTGTCTGCTTGTCTTTCAATCTGACACGCGCATACGCGTCTGTGGGTGGGCATCTGTGTGTGTGTGTGTGTGTGTGTGTGTGTGTGTGTGTGTGTGTGTGTGTGCGCGCGCGCGCCTCTTGATTTGCAGTGTACGAGTGGGGATGTGTGTTTGCCCGTGCACGCGTGTGCTTGTATATTTGGTTACCCGTCAACATAGCAACAAGGGGAAAAACATCGTGGCCTTTCAAGGTGAAAGCAATCATTGCGATGTACAGTCTGAGCACAAGGGTGAATGTAGCTTAACAGCAATCATTCTTTTAGTCTCTGTGAAATCACAAATAGGTACATTCCTCATAGTGGAGGGGGCGAAAAAATAAGATTTTCCATGGCTTTGGAATAATTATATGTATGTGTGTGTGTGTGTGTGTGTATGTATATATATATATATATATATATATAAATAATTTTTTTAATATATATTTATATATATTATTTATTCTTTAGTTTTTCAATGTTTCAAGGCAAGTATATTGTATAAGCTTGAATGCTGGCAGTTTTGTTATTGACATAACAAGTTTGTGCACGTTTAAATAAAATAGGCTACAAAGATAAGATGATGAATTATGACCACAGAGGAGGACAGCAAAGCGTTGTCACCATCGCACCAGTGGCTGGCTTGCCGATATCTGTACAGCGCAATTGCCTTCTTCCCTCTCCGCTCGATTGGCCAGCTGCACGTTTTGTCAGCGCTCGTCTCTAAGCGGGGCTCTGTTCGGCTGGGCCTCCCTTTGATGCGATATGGTTAGTTTGGCCTCCCGCGTGTGTTGTGAGAGACAGCGTCAGTGAGCCTGCTGTTGACGGTGCGGGCAGGTAGAGGGCGCTGCTGTCGCGCCGCTGTTGTGCTCGTCGCCTTTGTTGCCGCTCTGTGTCGTATTAAGCGGCGCGCTCCTCTCCCGGCTCTCCTAATCCGCAAATCTGTTTTGTTTTGATTCCGCTGCCTCCCACCTTCTGCGCTCAATGGGGCTTAATCAGGATGGACTCGGAGTGGAGCGGAGTTACGGAGCAGATTTCAGAGGCTGCCGTGGAGGGGCATTCGAACATTCGTTGGGGGGGGGGGGAAGGAGACTCATCAGAGTTTTGTGCGAATCCTCCGAGGTGATTAATGATAAATCAGGGGCATTGTGAGTCATAATGGCTGTGCGAGCAGATGAAATTCCAGCTGTCTGTGAAGCGCCCAGGGGGCCGGGGAGAGGGGGGCGGGAGGTGTGGGGGGGGGCTGTCGATGAGTGATGAAGCATGCTGGCTTCAGCGGCCGGACAAGGTAGCGCCATGCAGCTTCTGGGGAACAGGACACAGTGTGGAGTAAAGAGCAGCTGTCTGTGCACCTCTCTCTGTCTCTCTCTCACACACATACGTCTCACACACACACACACACACACGCGCACACACACACACACACGCACACCTGCATACAAACGTGAGTGCACTTTCTCACGCAGACACACTCACACTTTCTCATATGCACACCCACATACAGAGAGCAGGAAATGATGAGGTCACTGATAAATTTCCCCATGAAAGAACCACATGCTGTTCCGTGACCTCCTCCACCTGTCATGCTGTGTGTGAGAAGTGTGTGTGTGTGTGTGTGTGTGTGTGTGTGTCTGTTGTGTGAGGAGTGTGTGTGCATGTGCTCGCTGGGGCTGGTTGTGTGTGCTTGCCGCTGCGGTTAGCCACGGGTGTTGAGCGTGGCTGTGAGAGTGAGGTTGACACAGCCAGGGTGTTTTGGGAGGCCGCTGAGAGCAGACGGTCGTGTTCTGTAGGCCCGGGACTTCACCCTCCACTCATACCCGACCCTCTTCAGGGATAAGCAGGCACAGAACGAAAAAAAGAAAACTACAAACGAGTCCTTTCACTCTGCCACGCTACTTGTACGTGCCTCTGTCTGTCCTCCTCTCTTCCTTCCTCTCTGTCTTTCCCCCCTTCTCTCTCTTTCCCCCGCAGCCTGGGGGGGCAGAGCATGCTGGGAGCGTTTGTGGCAGTTGACCCAGCAGAAGGTGGGCGGGTCTGTATGGCTCCGCGAGAGGCCCGGCGGAGGCGCCCACGGCTCTGCTCTCCGCGCTTTTCCGCCTCCTCTGCTAATGGCTTTATTAGAACAGGAAATCCTTCAGAGCGCGGCCTCCTTCAGAGCTGTCCTAGTTCTGCGTGCGGCGGTCAGGGAGCCGGCCTCCTAAAGCGGAAGTTTAAAACCCTGCTGCCGCGCTGAGGCTGCTCCCTCCAACACGGCGTTCGGCTCCAGCTGCCTCAGTAAATACTGCGCTGTGGAAATGGATCACATGAGAAATACAAGCTGTGGCAGTCACCCCCTTATGAGGCTGTCTTCTGAGGAAATTAATGACTACGGCAGTAATGTAGCTCACACACACGCACACACACACACACACATGCACACACAGCCATAGCTGAGTAACTATGGCTGTAATGTAACTCCCCACAAGCACACATACAGTGGCAGTCGTAGTTGTGTGTAGCCCATTTCGACGTGTGGGGATTGCTGTTTTTTACAGAGGAGGGTGTCTGCATGGTGCTCTGTGATGTTGACCTGCCTTGCGAGGGCAAGCATGTGGCCACGGTGTCGCGGTGCCGCCACAGCTGCCCCTCTGAGTAGGCCTGACGGGCCATCTCCGCGGAGACAGCGCGTGGTCCGAGCCGGTGATAAGATCTGATGAGCTGCTGCTGTTTCCGTGAGCCGGAGCTCCAGGCTGACACGCAATCGATCATATTCAGAGAGCGACGCGGGCCGGTTATCTAATCCATACTCAACTTCACTGGAGGAGAAATATTGATACATGCTGCAAGTCCAACCACACGGAGCCCGCGCCAGCCAATTACTGCACACACACACACTCATGCACTTTCATACTCACACACACACACAGGCTCAATATACTCAAAAACACACTCACATTCATAAACAAGCACACATATATTCACACTCGCTCATGAACACATACACACAGTCACACTCACTCACCATATACTCTCACACACACACACACACACACACACACACACACTCAGTAACACAAACCCCCAGTCAGACCGAAACACACTCATACACACACAAATATACATACACAGACAAATGCAAACACACACATACAGATATGCATGCCCACAAAACACACACACACACACACATACACTCACAGACAGAAATATATGCATACAGATAAGCAAACACAAACTTATATGCACATAGATACACGTGTATACATAGATACTTGTACACACGTAATGTATGTGTTCTCCACATTTACATTTACATAAACACATCCATGATAAGCCTGCTCACCCAGGCCGGTAAGCCCAGTATCCAGCGCGCTGGCGGTGGAGGCAAAATGAAAATTAAATGTTGCCATACCAACACGTGTGGCAGCATGAGCCGCGCGAGCGAGGAGCCGAGATCTCCATCCAATCACGGGCGGCCGCTCGCCCGCCTCAGACACGGCCCTCTCTGCCCCGGTAACTAACCGCACACGTACAGTCAGAGCGCGGGGGAGCAGACAGCGGCGAGGCCGCGGCTACGCTAACGCGTGTCGCGCCTGTCAGCCCGCTCCCCGCTGTCATCCGTAACGAACGCATTCATTAAACGGGGATCTGCGCCGCTCTCAGAAACAACTGAGGACAGCGTCTTCATTCCTGCACGCGTTCCAAATCGGCGGCAATACCTCCAGCATTTTGCAACTCAGTTCTTGCGTCGTTGCTATAGATAAACCGTCAAACACTGGCATGTTTTTGCTTAAACTTGCTATATGAAAGAGGCTGAGTTTTACATGTTTAGGCTTCAGATGAAATGACACCTTGGGCTGCTAGCTAGAGGCACGCTCTTTCCACTCACGAGGTTGCATTCTGCGTGGCTTCCACTGGCTTTCAGCTGCAGATCCTGGTCATGCACATACATGAACACACAAGCAGGGCTGACCACTGCTGCTACTTGCTCCCGGTGGAGCTGCCAGCCGCCACTCCCGCTTGTAACTGAAATGGCGCGTGATCTTGACGTCGTGTCGATCGTGTGAGGAACGCCGGGGGAGCCAGGGGGGGGGTCACAGAACCAAGAAGCACTAGAACCTGGCAGGTGTGAACATGAGAGCGAAAGGGGAGGGCCGCAGGAGAGCCAGACGTCAGCGTGCGTTCAGATTGCCATCTCTGCCAGGCGGCGGGCAGTAACCGAAAGCCGGCTCCGCTCCAGACTCTCGCCGGCCTGGGAGATGACACGATAAGAGGCCGTACCCTCCGCCGGGGGGAAGCGTTCAGCAGCCCTTACGGTGTTCAGAGTCATGCACAGCAGCAGATAAGTGCTGTCCAACAAAGGCCTCCAAACCACCAGGCTGTTATTCCAAAGGAGGCACTGTTGTCCGTGGGGGTGTCAGTGGAATTTTGGAGAATGAAGTACGCATTTTTACTGTGCCTGTTGTGATTTTTATAAAGAATGCTGATAAAGTAATGACTGTCCTGAACCCACTAATGACGTTGTAGATGATGCTGAAGAATTCATCTTCGATTGGGTAGGATTCTTCACAAATGTTGAGATCAGAACTAGAAAGAATAGATGCACTGTATGGCAGTCTCAGGTACGTATGCTGAAACACGGGGCTGACAGAACGTGGTCATGTCGAGCGGTATTGTGCAGGTTTTTCAGATGCACGCGCTTAATGTTTGAAACCTTCCCTCGGTTTCAAACCGGCGTGGCAGAGTGAAAGGGGCGGCTTTGTGCGGGCCTGGCCGGCATGCAGAAGCCTCATTCACACTCGCTCACTGACCTCGGGAACCCCGTCAGCAATATCCCGTTAATACCTCCGCGTGAGTGAATTCTCCTGCGAAACTCACGCCTGGGAACTGTGCACCTCTCGACCCGGCGTAATCCCTGCGCCTTTAGCAGGCGCCCGGCGCGGTGAGAGGAGCGCTGACACCGGCAGGGGGTCGCAGGTGACGCACAGGGCGACCGCGGGCTGCACATGTACCTTTTGCATCTCGTGTTTTTAACAGTAATAGCAAGAACCCCACCTCTGCCTGTATATTAAAGGAGAAGGAAAGAGGGTTTAAAAAACAAGTCCTTTACACCGCGGTAATGCGACGTGCTGGATTTGCTACATCCGGATTATGATAAATTAAGTGGGGCAGGCAACCTTTTCAATCAGCGTGAAAGGTAGCGGCGCGCTAAATGGCGGGAAAAGCCCTGGAGTGCGAGCGGCGGCAGAGGGTTACCCCCCCACGTGCTGGGAGGCTGGGATTTAGCCACCGCATAAGATGCAAGAGGGGCTTAAGAGCCCCCCCCCCCCCCCCCCCGGCAGCACGGCACCGGCGCAGCGCAGCCCTGTCCCCGACATCTGGCCCCCTTGCCCCCCCGAGCCAGCGCGGCACAGCCTTGTGTCACGCGTGGCCCCGTAAGCGCCGCATTTATCTGCTCGTCGCGCTCCGCTGCACCACCGCGAGTGTCTGCGAGCGAGAGAGAGAGAGAGAGAGAGAGAGAGAGAGGGGGAGAGGGAGAGTGCAGCGGCTGTGGCTCATTAAGCCTCCATTCCACTCCGGACCTCGTCATCTCCTCCACGGAGCGTGGGCTGAATTGATTTCCTGACAACCTTCAGTTTTCACACAGCACTTAGTGTGTGGCAGCTCTGGCAGCTGCTAATTTCTGTATTTACAAGGCCAAGGCAGAGAGACGCGGCAGGGCGGGCCGGAGGCAGAGCGTTTCAAAGACGCACCGCTCTCTCCCTCTCACCCGCTCAGTCTCGCTTCCTACCCTCTCTCTCTCTCTCTCTCTCTTTCTTTCCCTCCCCCGTTTTCTCTCTCTCTCTGGGGTTATCGTCCCCCTTCCCAGTTCTCTCTCCTTCTCTGTCTTATCACTACTTTCACTCTGCTTTTCTCTCTCTCTGTCTCTTTCTGTCCCTCTCTCTTTCTCTGCCCCCCCCCCCCCCGCCCCCCCTCCAGCTGTTAGTGCTTAAGCAGCTGTGCCGTAGGCCTCCTATGATGTCAGGTGGCTGTAAAGCGGGCGCTCTACAGACGCGGGTCTCCCCTCAGTCTGAACCTGTTGGGAATGTTGGGGTGTGGGTAACTCTGCACCGAGGTGCTGTGCGCTGTGACCTTGCAGGAGAGAATGTGGAGAGAAACCCCAATTACACATACATATTTCATTACACCGTCCATTCATCTCCGGCAGCCTCATCCATAACCCCATTCAGCGCAGGGAAAGCATTACCTCGCTGCTCTTTGTTCTGCTCTTTTTCAAAAGATTAACCACATTTTCCCAAAAGTCCCACTCCTTAAGGCACATGCAAGCAACATTCAGTGCCGGAAATGGCCAGATTGTTTGCCAGGAATCCTGACAAAGAAAAAATCAATGTCATTTGGTACCTTTTCACAGCGCTTTCCAATTCAGGTGCATCATTTTTTTTTTCCTCGAAGTAGAAATACATTTTGAATCGTCTATGCATCACAGCATGAGCTTTTATACGGTCCTTGTTATTCCACAGTCTTTCAGGAACATGAGGAAAGCCGTCAGAGCTTTAGAAATCTACGCTAACATGACCAAACGTGTGAGCCAGAGTACACCAGTACCACTGTGAAAGGACCATGAAATGTCTTCTAAATTTTACAATCTAGTTTGTTATTGAACAGAAAATTTTCACATTTTATTAGTGACAGTCTGTGTATTAATTGTGTGTGAAATCTGTTTTATTTTAAACTGAACATGAGTGAGAGGCGATGGAGTGGCTAGTTAGGCAAACATGCATTGCATTGCTGGTTTTATTTTTTGCATCTGGAGAGGCACGGATAACCTGAAAACTCCTTCCTTAAGAACAACTTCCTGATAGAGATCATCAGTCTAGACTGCCGTCGTTTTTCATGTTTGTCAGCCCCCGATGGTAACATTTTTAATCACGGCAGTAATCCGGTCGGTAATGAATGTGCGTCTTTCCTGCGCTCTCGGGGGCTACACGTGACTTTGTGAAGGCCACGGTTTGGCGGTACGCCTACGCTGAGTGAGGCAGCGGCTTTTCAGGCTC
>NC_050596.1:5580000-5605000 GCF_013368585.1 Megalops cyprinoides | reverse complement strand
CAGACCCCCAGATCCCCCCCCCTGAGGGACAGCCGTGCCAGCGTCAAGAACTGATACAATCTCCTCAGTCGCGGTTGCCCCCGTGCTGGCAGGCTGAAGCGGTGCATTGTGGGTAAAGTGTAATGACGGAGGCCTGTGGTGTTCCCTGCAGCTCCCTCACCCTGTCCCTCGGGGGCTGACAGAGTGGGAGGACCCCGAGCTCCAGCGGCCTCAGAGTGCAGAGCGGGGGGCTCAGCCGGAACACGCGTGACCGCGGCCGCGTCCGCCGGGCTTTCAGCCTCGCGCTCGCAGCCATGGCGACCGAGAGCAGCGTCACGTTACACTGACGAGGAAGGACAGTTATGAAACAGCGCACGGGGTTCCTGGTGTGTGCAGGGAGGGGGAAGTTACTGGGTCCAGCGTTGCTCAGTTTCTGTAATATACAGCAGTTTCCCTGTTACTGAAGGGAAAAGCGTCATATTCTCTCTCATTCTCTCTCTCTCTCTCTCACACACACATACACACACACATGTGTGTTCTCTCTTTCTCTCTCTTTCACACACACACACACACACACACACACACACACACACACACACGTGCGTTCTTTCTTTCTCTCTCTCTCACACACACACACACACACACACACACACACGTTCCCTCTTTCTCTCTCTCTCACAGACACACACACACACACACACACGTGCGTTCTCTCTTTCTCTCACACACACACACACACACACACACACACACACACACGTTCGTTCCCTCTTTCTCTCTCTCTCTCACAGACACACACACACACACACACACACACACACACACGTTCCCTCTTTCTCTCTCTCTCTCTCACAGACACACACACACACACATGCACACACACTCCTGCTCACACACCTGACTGGAAAGGACCGAATGTCTCGGAGGTATTGACCTAGAGTAACCCTCTGTACTTCTGGCACAGATGGCACACGCGCTAGCTAATGCCCTTTCTTCAGCACTCCGCATTTTTATAGGCCACGGGAAAGCAGTGACAAAACAAATTTCTGCAAATCCAATTTGAGCTCCATATGAGGATGTTTCAGATGGAAATCACTCCAGGCTGCCGCAAATCGCCTCTCAGGTGTACCGCCCGGCGTACGTGCAAGCATCCACATTTTTTTTATTTTTCCCGCAAGCTTGTCGGAGAGCTTGTTTCCGTGGCAGCGGGACGGGGGGGGGGGGGGGGGGGGGGAGGTGGTGGGAGGTCAGGGGAGGAGGGGGCTGGGAGCAGCACTCTGTCAGAGCCCGAGCACAGGGGCCTCGGGGAGCTCTCATGTTGCCGGGCTGCAGAGAGATAGCTCTCCTCATCTCTCCAGCCGGCAGCGAGCGCCCCCCCACCCCCCCCACCTCCCCCTCCTCCTCCTCCCCGGGGCTTCTGGGATTAAGTGACTTAATGGAGGAAAAGCGGAGCGCGGAGGAAGGGAGCCCCGGGGGGGCTAGGGGTTTGGCGTGCAGCGGGACGACAGCCGACCTGCCCCGCAGAGGGGCCCAAAGCTGGGGGGGTCAGGGCCCCCACGTCCCCGTGGGACCCAGCGGAACTGACGTTGCTCTCCGAAGGGTGACAGCCAGCCCAGATTTCCGCATCCCCGCGCCGGCGTGGACGTTAATCCCTTAAGAGGGTTACGGTCAGAGCGTGCTCGGAATTGAGTTTTGTTGTGTTGTTTTTCTTCTTTCCCCCCGTGCCATGGGAGAATAGCTCCGCTCGCTGTGTCAGTGACCCCAATCGGGGGGGGAGGACAGTGACCTGAAACTGAACTCCAGCTCCAGGAACAGCAGTGTGTCTGCTCCCAAACTCCCCTCTCTCTGTCTGAGGGGTTACGCTCCAGTTACCGGGGGAAGCTGCGAGACCACAGGGAGTCCACCTGGTTTCTTATGTATTAGACACACATGAGGAGGAGTTAGACCTACAGAGGGGAAGGCTGGTATGATTGACAGTGAGTAGCGGTGTGAGAAGGGTTACTGCAGCTGCTGTCCAGTCACCTGTATGTTACAGGCAGGTCTGGAGTAAAGCAAATCCCCTCATTCTGTGTAACTCTGGCTGATAGCAGAGGCACAGCCTCCGTATCACCGTGCTGCTTCTGCTAGAGTTTAATTGTTTCCAGCTCCAGCTGTGGGGGAGGGGCAGGTAGAGGATGGGTGAAGGGTCAGAGTTGAAGGTCAGGGTTGGACTGCTGTTAAGAGCCGGATTGCGTAAGAGTCCCCGCAGTCGGGTGAGGGTAGCCCTGAGGTATGGAAAAGCAGGGGTTTCTCCTCCTCCGAGCATTCTCGCGTCTAGCAGGTTGCAACGGGGTTGCCAAAAAAGCACCGCACGGCAGAGGGCAAGAGAAAAAAAGGATGCGTGTGTCCCTGTATCCTCCAGCGGGAAGCAGCGTGGCAAACACGGCTTACACTTCCGTTTAACTCTGAGAGGCGCCGCAGCTTTGCCACCGGGCCGTCCCCAGCACAATGGCCCCCGCTGGAAAATGTTACAGTTTCCTCCCGAAAGGGGGGGGGATCTGCGGCTGGCGGCAGGCCTGCATCTGGCGCGCATGCAGACGGAGCTGCCAGGGGATTTCGCGAGATGACTCACCTGTGGCGGCCTGCTTTTTTCCTCTCTTTCCTGGATTGCGATGGCGTAACAGACGCCGGTGCCATTTTCCCCTGGATTCCTCTGCGGCGGTTTTGACAGCTTGGCTGGCGCTCGCGTGTTTCCAGAGCGGTGTGGAGACACGCAGGAGCGTGTTCTGGAAGGGCCAGGCGTGGAGCGGGCGGGCCCCGGGCCCCCGGGCTGTTTGCCGCTCCGCGCCGTTAATCACCGTCCGGCGCTCTTACTGTAATTATCACATTTACTCACAGACGGGAAAGCCGAGGCCCCCGGCGCAGCCTGCCCGCCCCCGCTGCCCCCCCCCCCACACCCACAGGGAGGAGGGGGAGAGGGGGGCGCCATTCCAAAGGAAGTCCCCCCTCTACCCCCCTCGGTGTCACGGGGGGCCTCTGCGCTCCATGTATTAATAGCTTCAGCTGTGCCCCAATTCCCAGTGCAGTAAAAGAATTCTCCCTTTCTTTCCAGCTGGATCACAGAAGAACACGTAGCCTGGAGATTTGGCATGTAAGTACACTTCAGTTCTGGGATCAAAGCCCGCGGCGAGCGAGGGGAGAGGGGCTGGGTCCTTCAGGGGCGGGGGGTGGGGCGGGGGGGTGTTTGGGGTGGGGGGGGGGTGCGCTTAAGAAAGGGCAGGACGGCCCCTGGAGGGAGACCGGGAATGCCGTTGCTAAGGAGGCGTGTCAGAGGCTGGCTGGTGTGGAGCACGCACTGCGGTTTGGAAAGCCCCCCCACCCCACCCCGCGCCACCAGGGGTCAGAGTTCAGGGGAGCGGGGGCCGGGACGGAGGCTGACGGACAGGCGGCCCGCTTAAAAGGAGCCCCGCTCGAGATGAAAGAGGCAGCCGATTACAGAGTCCCCGCCGCAGCTAAAAGGAGCCCTGGATCACACTGAGCGTGCCCGGCTGCCACAGCTGAAACGATCAGCTGACGGGGCGGGGGGGGGGGATGGGGTGGGGGGTGGACATAAAAAAAATGGGAGGCTGGCGAGCCGAGTGCCGGGCCGCTCGGGGCATTGAGGGTTGTTCAGGGATAAACGGGCACATCTGCTCTCGCAAACGCCGCACGTTCGCAGTTATATTTATAGTTTATCTGTCTGCGGAGAGAGCGCCTGGCCCTCCTCCCACAGCCCCGGCTCCCTCGCACATGTGTTCCACAGCAGGCTCGCCAGGGTGAGTCAGCCCGGGGGGCGCAGGGGCCGGCGTGGCCCGGCCAAAGTTCCCACCATCTGGCGGCGTCGCTCTGAGCACGCCCTCGCCCCCCCCCCCCCCCCCCCCCCGATTCCCGAGGAAGTCCCGGCGGCGAGCCCGCTCCGCTGCGGCGCTCAGGACCGCGGCGCGTTTGAAGGCTGCTCCCGCGGTTAAAAGCCTCCGGTAAACGGGATGCCGCGCGGCTCTTTGTTCTTTGATCTGGGTTAAATGGGACAGGTGAAGCGCCGCGCGCTCAGATCGCAGGCAGGCTCTTACGCCCGGCCGCTAATGGGGAGCTGTTTGTTCCCGTCACCTCAAAAGGCAGCAGAGAGGCCGCTCTCCGGCAGACTGCAGGCTCTTTTTTCAGCTCCTCGTTTGGGGAACAGAGGGAGCCGGGGAAGGCGCGGGAGGGTAGCGCCTCAGATCCGCGCCTCGGGGGCGAGAGGTCGCGCTGCCGGGAGGTTCGGCGGTCGGGGCTGACCGCGCGGGTGTCAGACGCCACTCTGTGATCTCCTCTCTCTCCGCTGTCACTGGGTGACACTGTGAACACGCCGCGGCCTCAGCAGCCGCGGGGCTGTCTGTCATCCCAGCACCTGCCCCCTCAGCACGGCTCAGCCCTGGCTGTACACGCACACACACACACACACACACACACACACACACACACACACACACACACACACACACAGGGGCTCGGGGCTCAGCAAACCGGCACTAACCTCCAGTTCTTACTGTAATATGCTCCTGTGCATTTCTGTGCTTTCCCGGATGTGTGGAGGGACCTGTTGGTTGCCACGGCGATGCTGTGATTTCATACGCTGATCCGCGTGTCTCTGGAAGAACAGGAAATCCGCCTGATATTATTTCCTTTGGGCGAGTTCCTACTGTGTCCCAGCCGCCCTTGACCGGGAGTTGGAGGGGTGGAGCAGAGGAGGGAGCGGGGACGGGCACAGGCCCACGGGGGCTTGCCGGGACCATTTATTTCTTTATTTCTAACCCCTGGGCTCCCCCTTCCTCCTTCTCCTCCTCCTCCTTGCTAAGTGCAGCCAAGCTCTTTTCCCCAGGGCTCCGAGCGTTGCCCAACCCCCCCCCACCGGCCCCTGTCACGCACTCCTGCCCTGCTCTCCATCCGGCCCCTGCGCTCCCTCTCCCTTCGCGGGGCCATCAGTGCGGCTGCTATCAGACAGGCCGCCGTGTCTGAACGACATCCTCTGTCCCCTGGCAGGGGGCACGGTTTCCTCCCGCCGACGCAGATACCTTTTGTTCAGACACGGCGGAGAGCGATGCAGTGTTTTATTGCTCTGGAAAGCTTGCAGCTGTGCCCTTGGGCCTGGGCAAACATTCGAGCCGGCCTGCCAACTTGGCACTGCGCTGGCAGGCACCGGCCGGGCTGCCGGCTGCGTGCGAGTGGGCGTTATTCCTAACGGCCCGCCGAGCCTCCTGGCGCTGATAAGCCGGCGCGCGCGCAGCGGAGCGGCCGCTCTCCCCCCGTGATAAATTGCACCCTGAACGCCCGAGCGGTCGAAGAGAAAGATTTGTCAATATCGTATATTTAGCTTGGCAGCGGCTTTTTCGAGCTCCGTTACCGTGTTATTAGCGGTTCTATTTTTGGACGCTGTGCGTATTTTGATTGCCCGGTTTTTTTTTTTGCTTGTTTTTTTTTTCCCGTCTCCGAGAGCCCCCGGGAGAGCACGAGTTGAAAGGAAGTGCAGAAATTGTGTTTTTCTAATCTTAATGTAGATGAGCGGAGGAGCTCTCCTCGCTCGAGTGTAACGGGGAGAGCAGCGCCGCGTAGATCCTGCCTCCTCGCCCCCCCCTCCCTCCCCAGCAGCCCCCCAACCCCCCCACCCCCCCTCCCCGGCGTGCCCTGCCGCGGCTCGGCGTCATCTTTCTTCTTGGCAGACAATATCGTTTCATTACTACTGGAGCGCTTCGCTTCCACCCGCGTCATCAGCAGCTCCCCTCACAGCCCCCCCCCCAAACCCCCCACTCCGGACCCGCGAGAGCTCAGGCTGTCTGCACGTTACCCGGGAGGCCGCGGCGCCGCTGGGGACAGGAGCCAGGCCCCGGCAAGGGAAGAGGGAACGGCACTGACACTAAATAGCGGGCTGAGAATGCACCCGGAGGGCCTGAGACAGAGGGGCACGGCCTCGCACAGGGTCTCTGTGTTTTTTTTACCCATGCTGCTCAGCGTCAGCATGTGCTTAGGTGAGCCTTAATTAAGCCTAATTACACAGGAAGAGGATGAGGGCTCAGGGGCCACCGACGCTGGGGACGGCCATCGCGTGCGGCGAAACCCGGTCAGGCCCCGGGAGCGGTGCGGGGGGGGGGAGAGAGAGAGGACGGCGACAGAGGGCACGCTCCACATTTTATTCCCTCTCTGCGCAGAACGGAGCCAGCCATAAAGCAGAGAGAGACATTAACGTGCTAAGTACAGGGCTCTCTGGAGCTGACAGTATATTACTGCTGCCGGGACCTCGGACTGACTGAGGGCGTTAATCCGCTCTTTAATTCTGCTCTTTAAGTCAGCGCTCCACCACCCACCCCTCCCGACAGCCCCCCCCCCCCCCCCCCGGATCAGGTTCGGGACAGGGGAGGTCTGCGGCCGCCACTGTGCTCCACAGCACTTGCTATCTTGCACCAATCGAAGCAGCACTCTCACCCCCCTCTCCCCACCCCTCCCCCCAGCCCCCTTCCATTAGAGCTCCGTTTCCCGTAGATCTCGTATTTCAATTAGCGGGCAGCTCGCCGCGGTGGTATCGACTGGAGATATTTACACAGGTCGCTGCCTCTCAGCCTGCCTCCGCGCCCTGCATTTTTAAGCAGCCGCTCGGGTTTCCGTGGCGAGCGGGGCGCGGCCCCACAGTGCCGGAGCAGCCCTCAAACGCCACCGCGGCCGGGCCCTCGGCACTGCGCAGCCTCGCCAAAAATCAAAACCAGACCTCCCTCGCAAAAAACACTCTCAGGCTCTCACAAAAAATTATATTTAGCCAGTTATTTATTTTTATTAGCAGGATGTCCACTGCTGGGAAGGAAGAAATTACCTGTGTGTGTGTGTTTGTGTGTGTGTGCGTGTGTGTGTGTGTGCGCGCTTGTGTGTGCGTGTGTGTGTGTGTGTGCGCGCTTGTGTGCGTGTGTGCGTGTGTGTGTGTGTGTGCGCGCTTGTGTGCGTGTGTGTGTGTGTGTGTGTGTGTGTGTGTGTGCGCGTGTGTATGAATGTGTGTGTGTGTGTGTGTGGTTGTGTGGTTGTGTGTGCGTGTGTGTGTATGAGTGTGTGTGTGTATGTGTGTGTGCGTGTGTGTGTGTGTGTGTGTGTGTGTGTGTGTGTGTGTATGTGTGTGTGCGCGTGTGTATGAATGTGTGTGTGTGCGCGCACGTGTGTGTATGAATGTGTGTGTATGAATGTGTGTGTGTGTGTGTGTGTGTGTGTGTGTGTGTGTGTGTGTACGCGAGCCCTGTTCCTGCACGTTGTGGAGCTGCGTGGTGCGGTTGTGTAACCCGATGCTGGCCGGTCTCCCGAGCGACAGCGCCCTTGTCATCGCGCTTTTGACGTGCCCTGCCATCTCGTCTCCCGATTAGGCGTCAGCAGGCGACTCCCTGTCACCGGGAGTGATGTCGGGGTCTCGGCGTGACCGCCATGGGCCTCCCCCTCGCCGCGACTCGCTCCTGATGCAGGAAAGCGTTAACGTCCCGGCGGCGGCGAGGTGCTCTTTTGTGGTCAGAGACGGCGAGAGACGCTTGAAGGTTTATTTATAGAAGGCATGCTGCCATACAAAATTTATCGCCGTTTTTTTGGGGAAGCAAAAACAAACACTGTCAGTTAAAGTGCCCCAACTGGGACGTCCGTGTTTGTGCTGAGGAAAGATTTATGGAACACTTATCTGCTTTGGGGAGCGTTGCCTTAAGGTGGAGGGAGGGGGTGAAAACAGAATGGCTAAAGGAGGCCAGTGTGTCCTGTGATACAGTGTAAATCCCCTCCACCTTAACTGGAACTCATATCCCTCCTCCGATTTAGCTGTTTTTCCATCATCTACATAAACAAATATGTTATGCAGCGGTCTGTGACCATGGAGGGGGGTAGTGGACGCTCTAGGGGGGTAAAAGTAAGGTCTCGGAGTTCTAGCCGAAAAGAAAAACAGATGAAATGAAAGGCCGACCCCGGCAAGGGTTTACCCTGAACTCCCGCAGCTGGAAAGAGGACGTGAAGTACAGCTAATGCTGAGGAGCAGGCGTGCCCGTCTGAATCACGGTCAAAGGCAAAGCGCGGTCCAGAGTTCATCAGTGCCCGGTCCCTGCAGCACTGCGACCATGTCTGCTGCCCTCTGGAGCTATCTGCTCCCTGACTGACGGACCCCCTGAGAGTGCTGCTCTTTCCCAAGAGCATCGTCACCTTACTGAACTGGGCAAGGAGAGGGAATGGGAAATCCATAGGACTGAGTATATATCGAGGCTAACAGAGGCTTAGACAGAGGCTAGATGGCTGTTTCAGACAGTGCAAGTGTTCACCTAAGGACAGGAACTGAAATAATAGGCAGAATTCCTTCTTGCAGATGCGTTGCCATTGATATTATTGGCGATGAACATGCTGAATAAAGATGTGATCAGTCTGGGTCAGTTTTTTGTTTTGTACTGCAGTTCAGGTGATATGTCTCAGACACACGGCTGAATTCGGTAAATGTTTGCAGGGGCGGAGTGGGCTAGTTCAGAAAATCTGAAAGGCGCTGCACTGTTGCTGTGCAGAGAGACCCGATGCCTGTGGAGAAATCCACTTTCAGACTGCAGGAGGAGAGACAGGAGCTGTTCCTCCACTCTCCATGGCTTTCTCTCTCCCTCTCTCCGTCTGTCTCTGTCCCTTTCTCTCTGTCCCTGTCTCTGTTTGCGTCTCTCTTTCTTCCAGCCTCTTTCCCTCTTCCTATCTCTCCTTCTCTCTCTGTCTGTTTCTCTCTGTCTCTCTCTCTCTCTCTCTGTCTCATAGCCCAGCGCAGTGTGAATGGGAAGCCGGTGGCTGTGGCACTGCGCAGCCGTGTGCGGGGTTTCCTGCAGCTGTGCTACAAAGCGGAGACTGTCTGTAAAGCGGAGGCCGCGTGAGCGAGGCGTGTGGCGCGTCTGCGCGGCCGTGCCAGGCCGTCCGCGGTGACTCACCCGCCCCCCCCCCCCGCAGAGCACCTACTGTACCGGGTCAGCAGTGAAACAGGAAGCCGTCTCCGAGCGCAGCCCTCCCCCGTGGTGTCGGCTATCTTCCTGCAGCTTTGGATAAACAAACTAAAAATACATCTGTACATCCCAAATGCTACATCTCAGCAGGGCTCTGCCTGTGTCCCTGGGAAGCGAGCGAGAGAACGCCCAAGCGTTCGCTTTGAACAAGGCACTGTATCTCCAAGGCCTCCCCCCCCCCGCCCCCGAGCTCTCTCCCTCCCTCTGTTTCTCTTGCTCTCTCTATCCCTCTCTCTCTCCCTCTGTTTCTCCTGTTCTCTCCATCTCTCGCTTCCTCTCTCCCTCCCTGTTTCTGCTGCTTTCTCTTTCACTCCCTTTTTCCTGCTCTCTATCCCTCTTTTCCTCTCTTCATCCCTCTGTTTCTCTTGCTCTCTCTATCCCTGTTTCCTCTCTGTCTGTCTCTCTTTCTGCTGCTTTCTCTCCCTCACTCTGTTTTACCTCCTCTCTGTCCCTTTTCCCTTCTTTGTCTCTGTCTCCCCTGCTCTCTCTATCCTTCTCTCCCTCCCTCTGTTTCCGGTTCTCTCTCCCTCCCCGTTTCCTGTGCTCTCTATCCCTCGTTTCCTCTCTCTCTCCCTCCATCTCTCCCACCCTCTCTCCCTTCTACGGCTCTCTCTCCCTTGCTCCCTCTTGCCCTCCGTCTGTCTCCCGTAGTCTCTCTCTCCCTGTTTCCATCTCCCTCTCTCTCTCTCTCCCTCGCTTCCTCTCTCTCTCCCTCTGCGCTCGCTCTTTGCTCTGTCCCCTCGCTGGGCGCCGCCATGTGCACAGCTGCGGAGAGAGGCCCCTAAATGACAGATCATTATCATGCTAATTAAGCCACTTTGTAACTCCCGCTCATCATTGCCCTGCTCATTAATGCTCCGCTCAGTGAAATTGGATGGCATTTATTACACTGTACAGGATATTAAGGCACGTGTTTGGGGTGAGCGCGAGCTGTCCTCTCCGAAGCGGCAGCCTCGCGTCTTTTTCTGCGATGAAGGTGCGGTAAAGCTGACGGAGATCCGCCACGGCCGGCAGGAGCCAGGCTCTCGACAGCGCGCCGGGGCGCCGAGCCATGCAGACACAGCCCAGATTGCTCTCAATCCCCAAACCGGTCTTCCTTTTTCCCCTGGGGCTTGTTCCGAGTGAATCCTCCGCCTCGGGGTTGCGGGGGGGTCCCGATCTCGGCAGAGACAGGGGGAGCCTGAGGGACGGGCTCGTTTTTGGGGGGTTGCTACCGTCCGGTCCCGGCCAGCTCTGTGCCCGGTCTGCGGAAGCACCTGAGCGATCAGGGCGAGGGCACCGTTAGCGTGCGGCGTATCAGCGCCCGCTGACAGCAGGCCGGTATCACAGCAGCCATAACCGGCCGCTGCCCCGATAGCAATAATCCCCCCGCAGGTGCTGGCTCGTCTGGCAGGAACCACGGCGGCCTTATCGCCTGCCCGTGAGAACAACGCGCTTTTATTGCGTTAATATTTCACCCGGCCGCGGGCTCCGGGGGGGTGGGGCTGCCTTGGCGAAGCGCGCCGGGGGGGGGAGGGGGGGGCGAAAGGGGGGGAGGTGTGGACGTGACCGGCACGGTGTTTTCATACTGTTTAGGGAAATTTTTTTAGCCCTCCTTCGCAAGAGTCTGTGTTGTTTCAGATCCCCCATGAGCTCACAGCGAGGTCAGGGAGGACGCAGTGACCGGCTGTAGCTGACTGCGCTGGGCCCGGGGGGGGGGGTCCTCCCAGCGGGGCTCCGGTGCTTTCCGGGCTTTTAAAGAGAAAGCGCAGTTTCCCGAGCGGACACCATGAAAAGGCGGTATCAGTGGCAGCTGGGTCTTTGCTCTGCCTCCTCGCAAGGTCTCCTAGAAGGCACTTCAAAGCGGAGCTGAGGGCTGGCGTTTAAACGCTGACCGGCAGGGCTAATTGCAGTGCGAACGGGAAGCGCTCTGAGAGGAAGGTGAGAGATTACGAGCCGCCCCCGGGCGTTTGAGAGCGCGGCCAGCCGCACTTGGTACCGGCACTGGCGCCTCGTTAGCGTCGGGCGGGGGGGGGTGGGGGGGGGGATAGAGTGGGTGCGGAGCAGGACAACCGATCGCACCGTTTAGTCTCACCGCCAAGGGGAGTGTCATAGTGGAGGAATCCGACGCATGAATGCGAAGTATCCTGCAGCTCCCTCAGTGATCACAATCACCCCCCCCCTCCAGGCTGTGGAGGAAGGGCAGTCTGAGTCTCTGACTTCTTAAACTTCCTGTTTGCCGTTTCCGTAGGTATGCCAGCAAATTGATGTCTTATCATTTGAGGGCGAGAGGGGAGGAACTTATCAGAGCAGAGCAGCTTATCTTATCTCAGTGAGTGCGCGTGGTGTTTCTGATTAATATTTTGGGACCGTGTCCCCCCCCCCATACCCCCCCCCCCCCAGTGAATGAACCTCGCGTGTCATGTTTCCAGTTATTCAGCTGAGAGTGAATGAAATGATCGCAGGTGAGATTACAGAGGGTCTAACCGGATCACCTGTTGCAGACGGGAGCAGACATCTGTTTTTTGTCCGTGGGTGGGGCTGCTTCTCTCTTGCGCAGTTTTTCAGGCTTTCCTGGTGTTGCTCTGTTTAAAATGGCTGTTCTCCCTCCCCACTCTCTGCAGATGGTACGCCCCACTCTTCACCCTCATCTTCCTGATGATCTTCTGCTACGCCCGCATCATCTACGTGGCCAACAAAAGGGTGAGCCGCTGCCTCGCACCAGAGTTATGAGGAAACCGTCTGCTGCTCAGTAAAGCCACAGAGAGGCCACATAACATTACATTACCTTATAGTCATTTAGCAGATGCTCTTATCCAGAGCGACTTATATGGTTGCAATTTTATCCAGCTTTATCCAGCAGCTGGATATTTACTGAAGCAATTGTGGGTTAAGTACCCTGCCCAAGGGTACAACAGCAGTACCCCAGCAGGGAACTGGACCAGCAACCTTTTGGTTACGGGCTGAACCATGTAGATACATGTCATTTAAAACCGTTTTTCCTGTCAGCGGTTCGCATTTTAATATGCAGCACATAAATTACTAACAGGCACGCCAGCACACGCGCAGGGCCTCATAACGAGCTCGGCCAATCGGCGGCAGCAGCTGCAGGTGCAGGCAGATACCCGCCCACAGGCGTGTTCGGCTATTCACACAGAGCAGCCGGGCTTCGGATCAGGGGGACAGAGTGATCTCTGATTGGAGGCGCAGTCTCACCCGATGGAGGATGAGGACGGCGAGGGGGCGAGTCTCACTGCCGTCAGAGAGGCGGCCGGGGGACTGGTGTGATCACAGGGCGGGGTGCGAAACCCGGCGCGCCCGTCACAGAGGCCCCGGGGCGGCAGTCCAGGGGCCGCAGCGGCTCTCAGCGCCTGGGCCTCCAGGCACCGGGGGGGGGGGGGGCGATGTCACAGGAATGACACGGCTCCCAACGAGCCAGTTTAGAGTGCAGTGACTCACGTGTGAAGAACAGAAAAAGGCATTTCAGTGCGTGAATATGCGAACCATGCTGCACATGTCTGCTCTCTTACATCAGCCAGCCGCTTCACATTCTGTGCTTAACACAAATAAGAGTTCCCTAGGCTGTGTTACTCTTTGCACTCATATACATACACATACATATATATAAAATGCCAAGATACGTACACACATATATATGAATATAGAGAAAGAAAGAGAGCGAGAGTTAGGTGGATAGATAAACAGCAGTGTGCATTTTTTTTGCAAAAAAAAAGTCGCATACTCTGATATTTTGTTGGACCGCTTTTAGCTTTGATTACGGTGCGCATTCGCCGTGGCATTGTTTCGACAACCTTATGCAACGTCACAACATTTATTTCCAGAGTTGCGTTCATTTTTGGCTAAGATCTCGTAGTGACAACGGGAGAGTCAAACCACTCCGTAAAGTCTTCTCCAAGCACATCCCAAAGACTTTCAATGGGCTTAAGGTCAGGACTCTGTGGTGGCCAATTCATGTGTGAAAATGATTCCTCATGCTCCCTGAACCACTCTTTCACTATTTGAGCCCGATGAATCTTGGCTTTGTCGTCCTGGAATATGCCCGTGCCATCAGGGAAGAAAAAATCCATTGATGGGATAACCTGGTCATTCAGTACGTTCAGGTACTCAGCTGACTTCATTTTATGGCCACATAACATTGCCGAGCCTAGACCTGGCCAATTGAAGCAACCCCGGATAATTTGCTTATTTTAATCCAAACGGCGACTTTTTTTTGGCCAGGCAGTGTAGGATAAGGCTATTATTCCCCTTTCAGTTGTCCTTGTTAAGCAGGCTTTCCCATCAGCGAGTGCTCCAGCCGTCGCTGCCTGCTGCATCTCTCCCACAAAACCAGACAGAGCAGAACAGCGCTGTTCCAGGGAAACCACTTCCTCATGAATGTTTTATGTTGTTTGAGGGTGCATTTCTTCCTGAAGGAGTCCCCCAAGCAGCGTTCAGGAAGAAAAAAAACGATCCATGCCACCCCCCCCCCCCATCCCCCCCCCCCCCAAATCCGTCCATTCATTTCCGATGCCGTTTGAGGCACAGACATCTGGCGTGGGGTAGCCGCGGCGGTCAGCAGGCTGGGAACACGTCCCAATCAGAGCGAGGGGATATCGGGCGTTTCAGGGATATCGGTGGCCACTCTGAAGAAGGCAGAGGTGCACAACATTGCACAGGTTTGCCCCAGTGCGGTCTGATTTGACCTTGTTAGTGTGTGTTTGGATGGGTCTGAGGAAAGGGCTTTTCAGTGCAGATGAGGGATGGCCTTCTGTGTGGCTACTATGATCACAGGCAGGCTGCCAACATGTGAAAAATAATCTGTCTTCTTTTTAATCTTTGCGGCTATCAAGTGATAGACTACGTGATCGAAGCAGTTGCATAGAGTTTCATAAGCAGCCAGTAATGTGAGCCAAATCAGAGGTATGAATAACAGTGGATCGCTCAGTGTGGTGTATCCCCATATGTTAACGGTGGCAGTGCTTCAAACCCCTTTTTCCTAACAACGTTTTTCTAAGAATCAGAAAAGCTGCGATACTTTCAAAGTCAAAACACAGTCACATTTACTGCCTGTCACTTGGCTTTTTCACCTTTCAACCTTTGACCTTTGTGAGCCAGACAAGCCTCTGTGGTACTTTATTGGTGCAATCCAGTGAGGGCTGGAGGGAAGCCATACGGTTTGAGCTCGGAGTGCAGGAGGGATGCAGGGAACAGGGTAGCCTCCACCTGATGACGAGCCACATTGATTAGACAGGCAGTTGCTCTGAGCTCTGCAGCTTGGACCACGTGCTCCTGCGGTGCTTGTGGAATTAAAGGTATTTGTAAAGAACTCATCCCTTATCTCTCCAAAGATACAGCAAGCCGTCTCACATGAAAGAATTTCAAAGGCTTTAAGGGAAAGAGAGATCTGAGGTGGAGCTTTGGGGGGGGTGGAGATGGGAAAAAAAGAGTTTGTCTTTGTATCTGGTGTCTTTTGATGGTCCCGCGGCAGGCCTTTGCGTATCGGATACCTGCTAACATGAGGAGTGGCAGGTGTCTCAGAGCTCCACCTGATCCCGCAGCTGTGCGGCTCCCGGCCATCTGAGTGTGGGTGTGGGGGAGGGCTGCTTTCTGCACCACCCTGATCTGCTGCCAGCGCTGGGCACACACATCCACATCCACCACCTCCACCCCAATCATCACACACATCCACCACCTCCACCAACACACACATCCACATCTACCACCTCCACCTCCACACACATCCACATGCACCGCCTCCACCTCCACCACCACACACATCCACATCCACATCCACATCCACCACCTCCAGCAACACACACATCCACATCCACCACCTCCAGCAACAAACACATCCACCACCTCCACCATCACACACATCCACCACCTCCACCAACACACACATCCACATCTACCGTCTCCACCTCCACAATCGCACACATCCACATCCACCTCACCATCACACACATTCACATCCACCACCTCCACCTCCACCACCACACACATCCACATGCACCGCCTCCACCTCCACCACCACACACATCCACATCCACATCCACATCCACCACCTCCAGCAACACACACATCCACATCCACCACCTCCAGCAACAAACACATCCACCACCTCCACCATCACACACATCCACCACCTCCACCAACACACACATCCACATCTACCGTCTCCACCTCCACAATCGCACACATCCACATCCACCTCACCATCACACACATTCACATCCACCACCTCCACCAACACACACTTCCACATCCTTCAACTCCACCATCACAGACATCCACATTCACCTCCATCACCACACATATCTGCCTCCTCCACCATCACACATATCCACATCCACCACCACACACATCCACATCCACCACCTCCACCATCACACACATCCACCACCTCCACCTCTACCACCACACACATCCACATCCACCACGTCAACCACCACACGCATCCACCTCTACCAAAAAACACATCCACCTCCACCACCTCAACCTCAACCATCACACACATCCACATCCACCACCACACATCCACATCCACCACCTCCACCTCCACCACCACACACATCCACATCCAGATCCACCACCTCCACCTCCACCACCACACACATCCACATCCACCACCTCCACCATCACACACATCCACAACCACATCCATCACCTCCACCTCCACCACCACACACATCCACATCCACAACCTCCAGCAACACACATCCACATCCACCACCTCCACCTCCACCACACACATCCACATCCACCACCTCCACCTCCACCACCACACACATCCACATCCACCACCTCCAGCAACACACACATCCACCACCTCCACCATCACACACATCCACAACCACATCCACCACCTCCACCTCCACCACCACACACATCCACATCCACCACCTCCAGCAACACACATCCACATCCACCACCTCCACCAACACACACATCCACATCCACCACCTCCACCTCCACAATCACACACATCCACATCCACCTCACCATCACACACATCCACATCCACCACCTCCACCTCCACCACCACACACATTCACATCCACATCCACAACCTCAACCATCACATACATCCACATCCACCACTTCGACCTCCATCTCCACACACATCCACATCCACTACCTCTACCTCCATCACCACACACATCCACATCCACATCCACCACCTCTACCTCCACCACCACACACATCCACATCCACCACCTCTACCTCCACCACCACACACATCCACATCCACCACCTCTACCTCCACCACCACACACATCCACATCCACACACTTCCACCTCCACCACCACACACATCCACATCCACTCCCTCCAGCAACACACACATCCACCACCTTAACCATCACACACATCCACCACCTCCACCGTCACACAAGTCCATGTCCACCACCTCCACCACCACACACATCCACATCTACCGTCTCCACCTCTACAATCGCACACATCCACATCTTCCGTCTCCACCTCCACAATCGCACACACCCACAACCACCTCACCATCACACACATTCACATCCACCACCACCTCCACCAACACACACATCCACCTCCACCACCACACATAATCCACATCCAACACCTCCATCTCCACACACATCCACATCCTCCACCTCCACCATCACACACGTCCACCTCCACCATCACACACATCCACATCTACCACCACACACACCCACATCCACCACCTCAACCATCACACACATCCACATCCACCACCTCCACCTCCACCACCACACACATCAACATCCACTACCTCCAGCTCCACCACCACACACATCCACATCCACCACCTCCACCTCCACCACCACACACATCCACATCCACTACCTCCACCTCCACCACCACACACATCCACATCCACTACCTCAGCCATCGCACACATCCACATCCACCACCTCCACTACCGCACACATCCACATCCACCACCTCCACCACCACCTCCACCTCCACACACATCCACATCCACCTCCTCTACCTCCACCACCACACACATCCACCACCTTCACCTCCACCATCACACACATCCACATTCACAACCATCACGTCCACTATCACAGTGCACAGGTCCTTTCTATCTCCCTGCAGATAAAACCCAGGGCAGAGGACATTAACCCTTTAATTGCAGGAGAGTTAGAGCAAGAGCTTCAGCAGCAGGAGCAGCAGCAGGAGCAGCCCCCCCCACCCCCATATTTCCCTCTGACAGCGCTTCCGCTGAGCCATCCCCACGAAGCCTCCACACCAATTTAATGAATTCACAGGAAGAGCGCAGGAAACCATGGAAACGGTGAGTGGATGCGCAGCCAGCCCGCCGCTCCGCTGGAAGACGTGCGGAATCCGCCGTGACTGAATTACGTGTGGCCTTCTCTGGCGACCCTGGCCAGTGCTGTCCCCCGCACCGCGCTAATTCCTCCACCGCTGAGGCGCAGATCACGGGGCGTGCCTAAAGAGCGAGCGGCCTCTCCGATGGGGGGGGGGGGGGGGGGGGGGAATGAGGGCTGAGGCGCTGCTTCTGCTCGTTTGGGCCCTGCTGCGTCCGCTCTTACACACGCTATTAGTCCCACTCGTACTGCCAAGCCGTAATCCCGCTCCCCCCACCCCCAAGGGCCCCCCTCCTCCGTTCCCCCGGTCTAATTGGCGGCCGGCGTCAGCCCATAATGGCCGCCGTCTCCGCTGCCTGCGCAATCAGTCTCCCCCAGCTGGGCCCGGGCTCTCTGGAGTGTGTGAAAGCCGTTTGCTTTTTTTTTTTTTCCTCTTGCGCTGTAATAGATTGCCTCGGGTTTCCATAAACCTGGCCGCTCACCGTGGGTGCAGACAGAGCGATCCTGTATCCCCCCCCCGGAGCAGCTGTCACCACGGCAGCCGCTGACATCCCCTCAGGAGGGAGTACAGATGACGGGCACCCGACCCCCCCCCCCGCCGCCCGCATGTTGGCAGCCCGTGCCACAGGCGCACATGTCCCGGCGCTCTCTGCTGGGGGTCGCCGCTGAGGGTCCCGTCTGAGTTTAATCACCGGGCTTTCATCTGAGCGTGTGATTGGAGGGGTTCCCACGCCGCCGCTCCTGACGGATCCCGGCCCAGGCCCCCAGCCAGCGCTGATTGTGATCGTTTGTGCTCTCCGGAGAGGAGCGTGCTTAATATTCTGTTTTGATTGGAGCGCCGCGCGGCTTTTCTGTTTCACTTCAAAGATCCGAGAATCCTCTGACCTTTTTTTTCCTCTCGCTGGCGCTAAAGAAGAGCGCGTTCACCGCACTTCCTTTCCGTCCCGTTTTCTCTCGTTTTAATGAACCGATTTACAGTAGGAAAACAGTGTCAGTAGACATTAGCATTCAAAAACAAGATGTATGAATATGTGTCATTTAGCTTTTAATGAGAAATGCAAACGGTTTGAAACTTTCGGTTCTTTTATCTGTAACTTCAGTACTCTGCTGTTCTGGCTAAGCAGATTCATTACCTGCGTAATATTCTTCGAGTGCGTTTTGGAACATGCCTCTGATTCACAGTCCTGGATACAGAGATGCAATCGTGTGTAATTATGTCTAATCCTGTGTAATAGCCAAATGTAGGTGCTGCCTGTGCCTGTATGATGTACACGTCTGGATAAAAACACTGCACGTGGACTGACGAAGCAAAGGCCTGCGAATGACGAGTCCTAAACTGCGTATGAAAGGCCTGGGAATGACGATGTCGCAAACTGCACGGCGTATTCGGTGACGTTGCTCTGATCCATCCCCCCCCACCGCTGCGGGAAGGCTCTGAACTCATTCCTCACCGAGTAAGATATCAGCGTGATTAACGCAGGATGTGGGGAGTGAGGGTGCTTTTCCTGTGAGACCGGAGAGAGCAGGGAGGGAGGGAGGGAGGGAGAGGGAGGGAGAGAGGGGGAGAGAGAGAGAGAGAGGGAGAGAGGAAGCGCTGCTCTGAGCCTTCAGCTCTCTGCTCATGACTAATGAAGCACGCACTCGGCAGGCAGCCCCAATTAGCCCAGCGCGGCGCGCCGGCCGGCACGCTCGCCGGGACGGAACAGCCTCGGTGTTAATAATGTCCAGGAGCAGCGCGGGCCGCGGAAAGCAGAGATTAACTGCTCCTCCACGCTGCAAGAATGCTTTTATCTGAATAGGAAATTGGGCTGCTGTCAGGGAGAGACCGAGAGCAGCACGCAGAGCGGCAACCTCCACTGCTCTCGCCACACGAGTGTGTGAGTGTGTATGTGTGTGTGCATGTATGCGTGCACGTGTGTATGTGCGTGCGTGTGCGCACGTGTGTATGCGTGCACATGTGTGTTTGCGCATGCATGTGTGCGTGCGTATGTGTGCGCATGTGTGTGTGTGTGTGTGTACGCGTGTGCCTGCGTGTGTGTGTGTGTGTGTGTGCGTAGATGTGTGTGCGTGCGTGCGCGTGTGTATGTGGGCGTGCGCGTGTGTGTGGGCGTGCGCGTGTGTGTGTGGGCGTGCGTGTGCACGCGTGTGTGTGTGTGTGTGCGCGTGTGTGTGGGGGCGTGCGTGCGTGTGTGTGTGCGTGCGCGCTTGCATGTGTGTATGTGTGTGTGCGTGCGCGCGTGCTTGTGTGTATGTGCGTGCACGTGTGTGTGTGGGCGTGCGTGTGCACGCGTGTGTGTGTGTGTGTATATGTGTGTGCGTGTGTGTGTGTGTGCGCTTGCCTGCTGCGCAGTCTCCACTCTGACCTTCAGCGCCCTGGTTGGCTCGCAGCCCGCCCGGCTCTGTGTGTGTGAGGAGCGCGTGCGTCCCGCTCGGAGCGGCCACGTCCTCCACCTGCTGTCAGGAAGTAACGGAGATGGAGAGCTCCTCGGCGAGACGGCTTTATTGAATTCCTCTCAGTCCTCCCTCTCCACGGGCGCATTAGGCTGTGCGATAGCGTGAGCTGATTACCAAACAGTGGATTAGGAGAGACGCACCGCCGAACCCGCGCACAGCCCCCCTCCCTGTTTACAGACAGACCGCCGTCCGCACCGCGGCGCCGCCTCAGAGGGGCGTAGGCCGCACCCCTCCGACTCCGGCGGGGCCACAGGCTGTCAGAGGGAGCGCTTTATGGCGCTGCGCAGCTGAGCGCGTTTTGCATGTTGGTATCTGTTGGTGTGTCGAGGGCCGCTCTGACATCCTGCTGCGTCCTCTCTTTTTAAAGCTCCGCTGCTTCCCGTGTCTCTCTGAGTGGAGGGACACAGAGAGCGGCGTTTCCTGTGGTTGCTGCACAGCTCTCTCTCCACAGAGACCTGTTCCTCCCCACTCTCCCACCTGCCTGCTTTGGGCCCCCCGCTACCACCACCTCTCCGAGGGGACAGAGGAATGACAAAGGACCCTGTCATCCGCTCCCTCCCAGAGCCAGAGCTGTCCCCACCTCCCAGGGCAGGGCCCACAGCCTCCTGCGGGCGCTGCTCACCAGCCAAGCGCTCTAGCCAAATGCCCCTCGAAGGGAGGCAGCGAGGCGATTTGGGTTCCGTTCTGATGAGCTAAAGGGGGGGTGGCTGCTTAAAGGGTAAACGCAGGCGACGCCGCCACCTCGCTCCCGCCGTAGCCGAAAAAAGAGGGGCCTTCCGCCATCAGTGAAGCCCGCTGCCACCGCGGGGACTGCGTGCAACGAGCATCGAACGGCCAGCCCCTGCCGGCTCCCGCTGAATACAGATAACGTAATTGAATTAATTTGGTCTGCTCGGGCACCTGTGTTTTAATAGCGCCTCGGAGCTGATTAAATGAACACGCCGCGGGGTCGGGAGCATCACGCGCCGCCCGTCCCGCCGCGAGGCGCGCTATTCCCCCCCCACCATCCCGTTTGACAGCTGTTATTGACCCGCCTGCGGCCGGCTCAAATCTCAAAGGGGTGTACTTTTTCGCTATGTCGTTAAGTCGTTATGTTTCTGATTTTTTTTTTTTTTTGCCTTTTGTGAGAATGTTGTCAAACCAAGCCATCTCTATGGAGACCGTGTTGCAACCGTTAAGGGAACAATCAGCTAGAGAATTCTACCCCCTCCTTTGATGCTTTATTTTCCAGCATTTCTGTTCAATGGCTAGGACACATAACAGCACTTTAGCTGGATCTTTAGTCTTGTATGTAAAGTAAGGCAATGTAATGAAATGATGTCCCTACCCTGGGGCAGATTGTAGCTCATGTAGTTCGTGTGCCTCCACACCTTCCAAGTGATGGCACCTGTGAGGTGCTGATGCGTTCACGACATCCCCATAAATCTGTAGCACATCAGAAATATTTATCATCTACCATCTTTACATTAGAGAACTAACAGGGCGATTACCAGATCGGTTGGCTTCTGTGGTGACCTTAAAGTGCAACAAATTAGGAGGCCGGTCCCACACTTCACAGTTTGGCTGATGCTGAAATTACTGAAGCGTGCCGTGAAGGGAAAAATCACCTGCATTATGGCTAAGTGCGTCTGCTGTTTTTTTCCCCGCATGCGCTCTTGCGAGCAGCAAACGCTCCGTGCTCTGTTTGGCAAAGTCTGGCCAACTAAGCAGTTCGGGGGGAACGAGCACGCTCGTCTCCCCCTCGGCAGGACACGCACGTCGCCTGGATCCCGTCCAAAGACGACGCCGCGTCCTCCGAGCGCGGAATCCTGCCGAAACGTGCCCGTGGTCTCCTCACTCGCTCCCGTCCGGGCCTGACTGACGGCTCACATTCACCTCTCTTCCTCAGAGGGCTCCGGCGGTCCTGCTCAAATAGCAATTTTAGAAATGTGTATTTACCCTCCTCCGTCTATCATAATGACAAAGATCAGGCACGCTGATCGCTTCCATCCCTGTCTGCCGATCGGCGGTGACGTCCATTAGCATAATGAAAATGCTTTTTAACAGCATAAATACCATAATAAGCACAAAGCACAGATAATGGCAATAAATGAGTTGTGGCATTAATTAGTTGTGGCATTAATTAGCTACGTTAATCAGGCGTTAATCATTTCAGTCGCTTCAGAGAAATGTATGATGTTGCGCAATGTATGGAATGTAGAGTTTACAGTTCCCATGTGACCGAAATCTGTTCCCTTTTCCCCCTCAGATGCAGTCCTGGTTTGGGACATTCAATCCGGAACGGGAGCGGAGGAAGGTAAGAGGAGCCAGCGGGGTGTGTGTGTGTGTGTGTGCGCGCGCGCGCGTGTGTGTGTGTGGGTGTGTGCGTGCGTGTTTGAGATCCCAGGGCTGCGTGGCAGCGCTCAGGCTAATATCCCAGAGTAAGCCCTGACAATTCACACAGGAAATCCAATCGGCTTCCAAAGAAAACGCTCCCATCCTCCCCCTCTCCTCCGAGCCAAACAAAAACACATCTGCTTTCGCCCCCCCACCCCCCCCGCCTCATCACACCGTTCCTCGCAGCCAGCTCTGTAACCGAGCACCAGCCGGGAGCAATCTGTTATCGGGCCCCCGTTCGCTCCGCTGGAAGTGCAGTGAGGTGGAGAGCGCGTTTTTGGCACGGGAGAGTCCCCGAGGGATCGAGCACGGGGGGGAGGGAGGAGCGGGGGGCCTTGAGGATCCTCCGTCGATAGGCCCCGTTGACCGTTAACCCGCCAGGATAGCGCTGCCGGCAGGGTTTGATCAGTCAGCGAAGTGGCGTGCGTTGAGATGCTGGGATCGGTGACGGCTCTGGGTTATTTGAAGCTGCTGGTAATAGGAACCTGCAGGCTGTGTGGGCGTGAGCAGCCTCCCGCAGAGCCCCCCCCAGAGTCTGCTTGACCTCTGACCGGGCAGGAGGCTGAGTGGCCCGCCTCACCGCAGGGTGCGTGACTCTGTGCCAGTCACTGTGCCCTCTGCACGGGCTCGGAGCTGCCTGCAGGGTCTGTGTGCCACCGCGGGTGAGGGGGCGGGCTGGGAGCAAGCGGGGATCTGCAGGTATTGAAGAGCGTCTCCTCTGCGTGTGTGCGCGCGCATGTGCGGCAGAGCGACTCGGGTCCGGGTGCCTGGGAGGTCTGGCTGTTTGATGTGCGTCTCCAATCAGTCGCCTTTCATGTGTTCTGAGAGACAGCTGGCGACTGTCCACCGGCCCGCTGAGCCTTTGAAGGGAACAGGTGCGGTGCTCTGTGCGGGGCTTTGGCCTCTATCCTTACATCATATTAATCCACTCCCCCAAGTCGTTATTGGTCCTTTTACCGGAAGGATCTCGCCCATCTCACTGATCCTCGATTGCCAATTGCCTTCCCTTCTCATTTCTGTTGGACCACACAGTCTCCTTCCTACTCGCATAGGCTCCTCCCACCTCACTGATTCAGTTATTCAGGCCCTTCCTGTGTCAGACCCTTGACAGACCTGTCCTTCCTCCCTCACTGGCTTCTCTCTCCTTGCTGGCTCCTTAGTCCTATTTGTGATATGGCCCTATGGGGCCATATCACAGACTCCTCCCTTCCCACTGGCTGCTCGATCCGTATTGGTTCCCTATCACACAGGCACCTCCCTCCCCACTGGCTCCTCCTTCCTGAATGGTCTTCCATCATGCAGGCTCCTCCCTGCTTGCTGGCCCCTCCTTCCTCACTGGTCTCACAGGCACTGCCCTCAAGTTCGTGGAAGTGAGAGAGGAACCCTGTGCATTGGAACTCAGGTGACAAAAGGCTAAACCCAGGGATTGTGAGGCAGGATTAGAATGCGGATGTAAAGAGAAGGAGAGGGAGAGGGAGAGAGAGAGAGAGAGAGAGAGAGAGAGAGAGAGAGATACAACCCTCTGCATTCTGTTCTCCTCAAGGCACTCTCACTTAACCTGGGATTACAGCGTCTGGGAGATCGGCCGCTATCAGCAGGCGGGATAGATCAGCTTCCTCGCAAAGTGCAGTTTAATTCCGTGGCCCCATCCGCCGCTCCCCCTCTCCCCCCCCCAGTTTCCGGAATCTGGCGAGGCGCGGAATCGATGCGCCGCTCGGAAGAGCAGGCTTCTGACGAGCGCTCGTTACCCAGGCGCTGTTTTTAAAAGGGGGAAATTAGCTGAAATGAGTTTACAGGCGGAGCGCCGGCCCCTTCCGCCCCTCGGTGACAGGAGTATTCCCCCTCGGCGGGGTGGATCGATTCGGAGGCCAGCCGTGTCAGACAGGCCGGGGCGTAATAAAGTACAGAGGCGCACCAAGCCCTGTCACCTGGGGGATGAATATTGAATTGGGACTAAGCCAAGGCCGGAGGTGTTAGGTAAATGCCTCGCAGTCAATGTTCCTGTGCGACCTCTCCCAAGTCCTTCGCCCCTGCCTCCCTCGGCTCCTCGCGGCGACAGCTCCGCCTCCAGCCTGTCGCTGGCTCACCCCCCCCCACAAATTAAACCCTGCTCTCCTTTTTACACCCCTTCATTTGGAACGGGGTTGGGGGGGGGGGTGTTGGGGAAGGAAGCTCCTCCGTTCACAGTGCGAACCGCGGCGTCTGTCAGCCCCCCCCCACCCCCCCCGGGGGCCCTGGGAGCAGCGACGCGTCCGCAGATCAATGGGCGCATCGATTCACCTTTAATTCGGACGGGAGCGGCGAGGGAAAGCGGCCGCGGCGCGGGAGGAGCGTGTCTTCGGCGAGGCGCGGCGGTTTAGGGAACGGGGCACTGTAATGAGAGCTGACAGGGGAGCGGGAGCGTAATTGGGTGGCAGCGCTCGCTGGCAGGCAGAGAGAGAGAGAGAGAGAGCGAGAGGGAGCGAGAGAGAGAGAGAGAGAGAGAGAGAGGGAGAGAGAGAGGCACGTCTGGCTCCCGCTCGATAAACGAGCCGAGCGATGCGCGGCTCCCTTCCTCTGCGCTGATTTGAATAATGAGGGCCTTTAATTTGCCCGTGGCCCGTTCGACAGCCCCCCTTCCCCCTCCTCCCCCCGCTCCCTCCCCCCCGCACGCCGCACTCACGGTAGGGCTCTAATTGCCTGTCTGTGCGTGGAGAGTGCAGGTTCTGCCCGGCTGAGTGCTCTCTCTCTCTCTCTCTTTCTCTCTCGCTCCCTCTCTTTTTCTCTCGCTCCCTCTCTTTTTCTCTCTCTCTCCTGCTCTCTTTCTCTCCCCCGCTCCCTCTCTCTCCACTGGCCCCCCTTGGCACC
>NC_050596.1:5550000-5575000 GCF_013368585.1 Megalops cyprinoides | reverse complement strand
ACTAGACGAACGCGTCCGGCGGCCGTGATAAAGGCTACCTTTTCCTCCCCGAGCCAGCCGGCCGAGCCCCTCGCGAAAACAACACGCGATGGCAGCCAGCCACGGCTCCTCGTGACCGTCCCATTGACCGGGTAAACGTGTTACGGCCGGCCGCGTAATGAAATAAAGCTCCTCTTTCATACGCCACCTCTCAGTTAGCCTGCCCTGTTGCACTTAAACGAGAGGCGCCCCCCCCAACCCCCTCTCTGCCCCCCCCGCCCCCCCCCCCCCCAAACACACACGTGCCGAATCAATCGATTAATTAAGCGCCGTTGTGGCGGATCCGTCGGAGGTCTTCAATCACGGCCGGCACCGGCGCTGCCTCACTCCCCCGATCCCTCGTCAGCCCGCATGAATAATGTGCTGTCCGGAGGGCATCTGCGGCAGGCGGGGGGGGCGGGGGGAGCGGGGGGAGCGGGGGAAGGGTGGGGTGCAATAAAAACGCTCGGTCCACAGGAACAGCGAGGCAATAACACAAGCAGTCCAGAGGCAAGAGTCACGCTGACTCAGATAGCGCATACATCAACATCAAAATGAAAGGAGGAATGACCCTGGATCCGCCACGCTCCCGGCACCGATCCCGGGCCTGGTGGCCGGGTTCTCCAACACTGGGGTGGGGGTGGGGGGGCAAAGTGCCGCCTTTTTCTGAGGGGGGCGGGCAGGTGATGAAGAGGAGCCCGGAGAAACATTGCAGCATTAGATGCAGCTCACATGGTATACCTTAAATGCCAGGGTAAAAAGAGGGGAGACCACATGACGTTAAGCCTTGGCAATCTTCCAGGGAGGGTCCGTGTGTAAATAAGCACGCTTGCGGTGCGTCGGGGAGCGACACTATGCAAATATCATCAGACCGTAATAAGAGCAATAATAATCCTTGGGAATATTTGCCTGGAGAAAAATTAGCATTTGGCTGCGGAGCCATAGGCAACGCGGAGCACGAGATAAGGTTATTCACCACACACACACACACATTCACACACACACACACACACACACACACGGACATGGGCGCCCACGCACACACAGACACACGCACACTCACACATTTGGAAATAAATGCAGGGGCTGTGGAGGGTGAGCCCTGTCTGGGAATACTAATGTCAGCGTGTCCAAGGACCAGAGCCTCCCCCCTCCCCAGTCCCCACCCCCCCAGGGTCGTTTAACCGCATCTTAATACCTCCAGCGCCTCTGTCGTTAACGAGACATTAACGATAGGCGCGCCATTATCGCTGCCTTCCTCTTCCGCCCGGCCGTCCCACGCTGCCATTCATCAGCCTGCGAGACGCAGCCTCCATCTCGCGTGCAGGAGGGGAGAGGAAGGGAGAGAGAGGCCGCGCGCCTGCCCTACTTCCTCCCAGGGCCGCGACGCCGGACACCAGATAGGTTGGACATTTGTCTCTGCATTATTCATCCTCGCTCTGGTTTCAGACGCAGCGCCGGCCAGCGCCGAGCGCACAAAACGAATTAGTCCCTCGTTATCCACGCTCGGCTGGCTTTGCGACAGCGCGCGGAAACCTTAGAGCCGTTCGGCTGCCGACACCGATCTCTCCCCCCCCCCCGCCCCCCCCGGCCGCCACCCGGCAACCCGTGCGCCCGTCTCCGCGGAGCTGAGCCAGGGGCCGGTGCGCAGGTGTGTATCCATATGTAAATCCGTCACGGGGGTGGCGTGCTCGGCGGCGTGACAAGGTGACGCTGGGTGACGGGGACGCACTGATGGGTCGCTCCAGCGTATCGCACCCGCCCGCTAGATACGTGGTGACAGAGGATAGACGCGCGGCTGGTGTGACAGGTAGAGCTGCTCGCCCCCACGTGGCCCCAGCAGCTCCTCTTAACCTCGCTGGGCTGTTACGTAACCCAGATATAGGCCCCCCCCCCTCCCCCCACACATCCCCCCCCGAATGGACGGAGTCCTGGCAGGCTGCTGACACGCACGGCAACAGGGACAAACCTGTTGCTCTGCCACCCGTGAACCAGCTGCTCAGACGCCACGCGGTCTGAAACGCACGTACTGAAACGGCGTGGTTTTCAGAAGCGTCCGGGGCGTGTCAGTCCACTGTTCCCCTTCCCCCGCTCTCTGTCCATCATACACCCTCAGAAAGTCAAGTCCAGGGCCGTGTCTGATTCCTCCTCACCTTTCCCTCCTTTCTGTCTTACCTCCCCTCCAAAATGGATTCTAACAGCGTCGGCGTCGGCGGAGAGTTGCCGGGCTGTGGGTGTTGACCGCGGACATCGATTTAACGCGGGCCAGAGCTGTCTGTTTTCCAGTCCCGCCCCCCCCCCTCCCCCCCTGCCCGCTGGCACCGAGAGGATGCGTGCGATCAGACGGGGTCATCTTCGCCCCCGCCCCCTGCCCCCCCCCCCACTCCCCCCCACGCCTGCTCGTGCATGCGCGTGTGTGCGTGCGTGGCAGTCTGTCTGGAGCACAGGTGGTTAAACGCTGCCGCACAGCACAGTCGCCGGGTCTGTTATCTACAGAGCCGGCAGTTTGCAGGCATTGAATCTTAATTATTGTGATTTGGTTGCCAGGCGTCAGTGATGTATTCATCAGAAACAGGTCACACTTTTTTTTTTTTTTTCCTCCGGGGAGTGAGTGTGTGTGTGTGTGTGTGTGTGTGTGTGTGTGTGTGTGTGTGTCGGAGTGGTGGGGGGGGGTGCGACAGGGCATCAGCTCACTGAAGAAAAGATTTAATTTCCCTTCCTCAATTATATTAAATGTGAGCTGCATATACATGCGGAGACGTATTTTTTATCCGAGGGTTTTGGAAACGGCTCTCTGTGGCTTTCTGAGAGCCTCGGCTGTTTCAGGAGCCCACACCAGTCTTCCCAGAGTCCCACAGGCAGGCTATTAGAGGGGCACTGTGTGTGGTTTTGGGGGGGGGGGGGGGGGGCATGGTGTGGGTTATTTGTGTCCCTCTCCACCACTCTTACTAGCGTCCAGCTGGTTTGAGGGAGTTACTATTGGCGCAGAAGCAGAATCACACTTAACATCACACCTTCGAGGAGATCGGACTCTCTCTGTATTAAGATATGTAGGCATCTAATGGTGGGGTTTTACATTGCTACACTGCAGTGAAATGTAGCTACACAATCCCACAGTGTGTGTTCAGCTTAGCTAGTTGGTGATCAGTGGTTTCTGCTTAGGGTCAATTAACACGTCTGTCCTTTTGGCAGTTGGTGGGGTTTGCTGTCATGAGATGTCTGATAAAAAGATGATAATTTAGACGTGGGCTCGATTTAGATGTGGGATTTGACATGGTGGTTTGGTAGAGCACGTAATCAGCGAGCCCCATAACCTTAGGTGAGCTTTCAACGGCTCGCAGCTTTAGCGGTCTCTGCTCTGCTCCAGATTAAGCGCTTGTGTTTTTCACCTGTGCTGTGTGCTATATACCTGTTCCATTTTGGTATTTGTGGTGTTAGTTAGGTTTTTCCCCCCTTGGTTATATTTTGATTCAATTTTTTTGCTGAAGTCAATCTTTTTTCGTTGCTATTTCACAAACCCATAGCTGTGCACGCTTAATGTTTGCACCAACACTGTGACATGATCTGATTAGTGAGACTTGTATTTATTAATATAAAGAGGACGAATGAAATGTTTGAAGTGAAATACACACGAAGTTTAATTCCCGTTTCATTCGTGGGCAGGCAGTCTTCGCTCTCTGGGTGTTTCGTGACGTTCCGGGTCTACCACCTGCGAGGCTGTTTTTGTTGTTGTGAAGGCAGTAAACAGGCGAGTTCTCTCCGTGCGTTTTTTTTAATCTGTGTGCTTTGCGAGGGAGCGCTACTCCGCGGCCCTGCCATGATTAAAGCCCTGGCCTCACTGAAATGCAAAGCAGATAATTAAAGCGAAGGGAGAGTCCCGGGGCTGGGACCCCGTGCGTGCTCTGAGGCATCGGTGAGCGGGGAGACGGGGGAGCCCGGCACTGCGGCTGGAGAACAGAACAGCCCCTCCCCCCATCGGCCCCTCTCCTGGCTCCCCCCGCTCCCCCCCGCCCCCTTCAGCCGGCAGATTAGGGAGGAATTATGCGTCTCAGCCGTTTTAAGGAAAATGAGAAGAGGAGATGAGCGTGTGGAGCAGGGGGGCTCCTCTCGGGCCGGCCCTCCCGCAAATCCTGACATTAGCGCAGCGGCACGGCCTCATCGCAAAGCCGAGGGGAGAGACAGCTTTGATAGATAGTAATCTAATGCCGGCCTTTATGACTGCAGTTATTAAAGAATGTCAGTGGCGAAGGGGTTTAATTGATTATCCCATTTTCCTCCCGAAGGCAGTGCGCTCGCCGAGACCTTGAAATGTGCTACCGGCACATGAAGCCGGGGCGGGGCGGTCACGCGGCTCAACCGGGGGGGAAGACGGACGGGGAGGCACGGAGCTCTGACCGGGGGCAGCGGAACGGGGCTCCCTCTGCCATCTCCCGCTCCCGCAAGCTTATCCTTACACCCGCTTACAGGCTTTCTCTTTCACCAGCATGTAACTTTCAGACAGGCGCACAGCGTACGCGCGGGACGGTGCAGGAATATGGATATGTGTGTTGCGTCCTGCGAAACTAATCCAGTCCCCTCTGGGAAGACAACATGGTGTCTGTGATCAGGAGCGAATCGCGCCGGTCACCTGCAGGATCCTGTTTCCACATAAGGCAGTGGGGCAGAAGCGACTGTAGCATTGACAGATTTAGTATCAGAACGCTCTCACTTTAAGGCCTTTAAAAATGCATTGTTTAAAAAAAAAAAAGGAAAGTCCGCAGACCATAAAGGCCGCTGGTGAGAGTTATGCTCGCAGGTTTTACCCTGACCTTGCTGTGCCAGAGTGAGCTACGTGACAGTCAGGCTTTATCAGCTTGCTACGCAACGGAGCTGGGGGAAGTCAGCACGGCGTTGTGTTTACGGCTGCCAGGGTTTCCTAATGCAGGGCTTTCAGACAGATGGGGGAAATGTGGAACGTGCATTTTAACTTTCCATGGATGGACAGATGGATGGAGAGAGAGACGGAGAGAGAGAGGGAGGGAGAGAGAAAGCGAGCAAGTGAGCGCACATCTTCTGTGTCCGCACGCCCTTAGGCCTGTGGTGTGTGAAGATGACTCACTCAGGAAACAAGCAACCGCCTGCTCTGGGGAAACGTCTTCCGCCTCTACCAGCAGGTGTAAACGGGAGAAAAAAAATCCTGCTGGGCGCGTCTGTAACGACTGCCGGTAGTGCTTTCCCCCCTGCTCGCCCCCCCTCTCCCCCCTCGCCCCCCTCGCTCCCTCTCACTCGCTCACTCGCTCGCTCTCTCGCTTTCTCTCTCTCTCTCTCTCTCTCTCTCTCTCTCTCTCTCTCTCTCTCTCTCTCGAGTGCGGGCGAGTCAGGCTCGCAGGAGCTCTGACGCACGTTGGCAGCGTTCACAGCCTGCCACATCAGTTATCGGAGCCGTCAATCGCGGGGCTGTGACACTGCCTGGCTGACTGCTCCGCGGGGAGGCTGCGTCTGCTCTGCTCTCAGCTGATCACCACGCACTCAGGGCACCGCTCCCCTGGGGCCCGCAGCGCGTGCGAGCACACACACACACACACACACACACACAGAGGCAAGAAAGCGCGCACATTTCGCACACACACAATCAAGCGCTGACACACACGCGCAGGCACGTGCTAAGCAAGGCGACCGAGCGCACTGACAGGCACTGATAAACACCATCCGCACGTTTTGGAATGGCTACAGGTGCTAACGGTCGCACGAGCCTCGCAAACAAATGTGAAAAAGACGGATAAAGGCGTATTGTCCCACGGGCTAAGATAATACCACGTACTGCAGTCACACACACAGGTCAAACCGAGGTTACGGAACATAGGCTTACTGTGGTGCCTCACCCCGTAGGACCTTGGAGAAAAGAACTCGCTTTAAGTCAACATTGAAATGCCTGCGTTTTTTTTTCGATAGTTGGTGTTTGTTTGCTGTTCTGCCATAGCTTTGCCTGGAGGCATGAAAAGCCTGGCTGGTGAGCGCACGAAAGACGCTGATGGCATGTTGCTTATTTGTGCATGTCAGCTGGCTGCACTTTTAGGGGGGTGGGGTGTTGCGGTTATTTAACAGTACCGCTCTATGGTAAAAAAAAAAAAACAATTAAAAAAAATAATAATATATATATATATATATATATATATATATATATATATATATATATATATATATATATATATATATATATATATATAAAGTCCCCAGAGTGGCAGAGATAGTGTGAGTCGACGGTATCACTGTAATACTGACTAAGCGCAGCGAGCTTGAAGTCGGTAATGTCAAGGCGTCTGCCGTTATTTTTAGACTTCCTCTATTTCCCCGAGTCTCGAATTTCGAATGCACCTTAGCCTACCAAGTGTCATGAGTGTCATAGGGTGAGTTGACCTCCCTGTCTTCCGTACGTGGGACTACCTGTATGACTCTGTGAAACAAGTCCCCTATGTGAACCTTGATGCACCGCTTAAAATCCCCCTATTCATTTGTTTCTCCAAAGTGCGTAGGTGTTTCCGAGCGTATACGGCGGTGCGAGGTAATTACTGCGCTGAAAGGGAGCGTGTCCGTGAAAGCCGGAAAACCTGCAAGACAATCTGGCTCTGAAAATGTCAAGATTCGGCTGCGCAGGAAAGGTGACCTAGCGTTAGTACTTGAGGGAGTGCATATCGCGATTTCAGTCTTGCACAAGAGAGAGGCAACGGTCTTTCTTTATCTCTGCGCTGTGTGAAGACATAACGCCTTCGAGCGGCACGCAGCCGGTGAAAAAAGCCAGCCTTGAAGGGCCCGCTGAACCCCCCAAGGAGTAGGAGGAGTGTGTGTGTGTGTGTGTTTGCGTGTGTGTGTGTGTCCGGGGCGGCAGCTCCGCTGGCAGCTCAGAAAAGGTACAACGGTGCGGAGGCTGCGCGATCGACGGCTGGATCTCTCTCATCTCGCATTTGTGAGAAGTGACGAATCACAAAAGGCGGTTGGATAACGTCCCCTTTTTGCTTGCAGGCTCCCAGCTTTTGAGATGCATCTTAACTAGGCGGCCGACGGTGACGACACGGGATGTATAAGTTATAAGTGCTCTAGTCTCTGCTAGCCTCCGACAAATGGCAGCGGGGAATTGTGGGGGAGGAAGAACGTTCGCCTACGATACGCGATCCCCGTGTGACACAAATCACCGCAGAATCACGATAGATTTGAGCACCTCTCTTCTCAGCAACCTTTAGGGAAAGGCAGTATACTGAACGCGCGTGCAGTCGTATCGTCTCTAGAAGGAGCTTGTAAACAAAGAAGACAATAAGAAAAAGAAAGCAGTTGCTCATTTAATATTCGAGCCGGGTGTTCTGCAGGCAACCCACGAGCAATCCACGGATAGTCCTTATTTCCATATTATACTGATAGCTACCCGAGAGCTGTTTTGCTGTAGCTTTGCGGCACAGTAAAGGAAGCGGGGAGGGGAAAACGCATGAAACGTTTCGATGCTTCTCTGTGTGTCTCTCTACTCGCACATCCATTTCAAGTTCACTTTTCTGTTTAACATTTAATAAGTGCTTTACCAGTACGTTTGCCCATACATTTAGTGTTTTGTTTTGGAGTGCATGAAGGAAAATAATTTAAAAATCACTTTGTAAAGCCTTTCTGGTAAAAAGCTGGACCTTGTACATGAGTATTTCATTTAGGTGTTTAGGTGTTTTAAATCAGGCGTATTTCGTCGAAATGAAGCTTTTTATGACGTGACTATACACAAAGATAACCTTGGCACCCCATGTTTCCTGGCACGTGTGTTGTTAAAATCATTTTTGTAGGCTCCAACTGTTATTAAAACATCATTTTACTCATACCAATACGCGTAGTGATGTGCTGTGGTTAAGAAGGTTTATGGTGTTGCGTAATGCGGAACGCTCTAGTCACGTATGCCCTGATTGTCGGGTAAAACCAGTCACCGTTGACCAAAATTTAGGTGGATCAACAGAACTTATTTTTGTTTCCAGACACGCGATAGCAGTGAGCAAAAGCCGTCAGTGTTAAAACACAGGTGGCTACACGGAAAATGTGAGAGGTGGTTTGTTGTGTCTTCGGCGCGGTCCCTTGTGAACGCACGTCCCGCTGGGGTTAATTGCTCAGCGCTATACCTGGGCCCAGCCTGTAACGGGTGGCGGTAGCATCTGGATCTCCGAGGTCGGTAAAACGGAAGAGGTGATTAGTCTCGTTCGCGTGCTCATTGTGGAGTCTGGTTAATCTCCCTTAACGGACCCAGTTTCATCCCTCATTTCATTGCCGTTCACCGGAGAGCGCAGGGTCTTCGACAGAAGTCCTCACCCACGCGCCGTGTAGAGAGGCAGCTGCGCTTCGCAGGGGCCGACACGCGAGATTTCAGCAGATCCATGCAAGTGAAACATATGAAACGAAACAGCATGCCAAATTTTTATGATTTTTTTAAAATCATAACTTGATCAGTAACATGTAAAAAAATAGCGATGAAATATCAGTTTAAATACTAATTTGTTATTCACAGTCCATTACCACAAGCAGCATTGTACGTTGAAGTTTGATTTTATTTTTGGTGGCAACCCTGAATATGCGTTTTTAGATTTTATGGAACAGCTTTGAATCAGAAATACCCGCTGGATAATAGCAATTTAAGCATTTAATATGCCATTTGTTCATTTCAGTAAAAGGATATCTCGTTACACGTGGCACATTTATCTCCGTGTGTGTGTGTGCGTGTGTTTGTGTGTGTGTGTCTCCCACACACACACACACACACACACACACACACAGCACACACAAACCTATATATAAGATAAATGTCCCGTTGTTATGTGCCTGTGGGTCCTCTTTAGTCCGCGGCATACGCGGCGTGCACACCGCCTGCTCCCTCCGCCATAAAGCGAGGGGGTCCGCTGGACTGCACACAGCCTGCGTCACCAGCGATCTTTCGTAAGAGCTTTGTGAGCGCAGGTCTATATCTGGTGCAGCGTTTTTCGCAGTTAAGCGCTCTGGCTATATTTAGAGAGGAAGCTGTTCCAATTGGACTTGCACGATTGTCGGGGCGTGTTTCTCTCGGACGCGACTGATGTGACCAAGTTGGTTTATAAACCTTGATGTGGCAGATGGTAAATAAGCGAACGAGACAATCCGTACGCCGATTTCGCTGTTACAGTGTAAAGTTAATATTTTATATTAATTTTGGTCTGTCCTTGTAACATGCAGTCGGGGAAATCCACACGCTGCAATAAAACCAAGAGATATTGCCCTTGGTGCCTGCCACCCCTCCTCTCTCTTGTTTATTTGAACACATCGCCGACAGCGGAACGGCGCCGCGCAGATTCAGAGTTGCAGTCATCGCGGCACGGTCACACACGTCTCTCATCAAGTGAGCCCCCCCCCAACCCTCCACCCCCCGCCGTTGGGACTGCTCCCCGTTTCCATGAGGATGACCCTTGCGTCCCACAGCTTCAAGGGAAAGCCCTCCTCGACACAAAAGCCCCCCTCGTTCCCTCCACTGTGTCGGATACATTATCACTCCCGGGCAGTCAGACAAAGACAAGCCGATCAGGAATGTCCCATGTCCTTTTTTTTTTGCTTCATTTGATGATAATCTGGTACTGCTCCAGCGCATTGTTGGCCGGTTGGTTTTCTGTTATGCCTCTACTGTGCACGGGACGCCAGCAGCGGACTGACGGGGCTGCCGTGCGAGCCTTTGTTCGCCTGAATGTTTCTGCACGCCTTGCTGAGCTCACTGTGCCACTGACCTGAACACGGCTGCGTGTTTGATGGCGGCGCGCTGAGGGAGCGGCGGGCGGCCAGCGCATTTGGGACACTGCCAGTCTCTCTTAAACGGGCCATCATCACAGGCCAGCAGAAACAGCCACGCGCAAGTGGCCGTTTGAATGCGATTTCACTGTTGTTCCGTTTTTACTTATTTCTTGTGTTCGGCCCCAATCGTCGGCTTTCCCCAGCGAAAGTTCCTGCTTTACATTTTGTTTTGTATCGAGTCTGATACAAATGTCATAGATAGAAGCCGAGTCAATATGCAAATTACACTGAACCGGACCGAAATAGATCCTAAAAAACACCATCAAGGTGAAACACGACTGGAAGCTTTTAGTGATTAGCTCCCGAGCCTTGACTCGAAATAAATTTAACTGTGAGATTATCTGTGTTTTTCCTCCGCCGACGGTTAATTGCCAGCGAGGAAAAAAAATCTCCCAGAACCTTCTCAGAGAGAAGCTGCGTTGGTCCCCGTGACATGACTATACACTAATGTGAGTTTTATCGTGGTGGCCGCGGTGTGACAGACATTATTTCCTCCCGAGTTCATTTCAGGTTTCCTTGTCGTGCTTAGATTGGAATTTGAATATAAAACGTTATAGTAAATGCTTCAACATGGTAAACATTCAGACATCATTAAACATGTAATTTTGTCTAGATGTTATTGTTTGCTCCCGTAAATAGGCCTATATTTTTAACAGTCTGGTCGGAATACTTGTCATTTGATCTGTGCTTTAAATAATATAAACGGCTAGGATTTAATTGTGTCTGTTCAGATGTGACTTTGTATTAAATAGTCACAACACTTGCATTTCATTGCTGACGCTTGCAGTACTGGGTTGAATAGCCGGCAGAATGCGCTGAGTGCAATTAACGCCTCTCCGCTCGCGAGAGCACTCCCTTCAGATGAGCGTGAACCGAAACCCAGCTCCCGCAACACGGCTCGAAACGCACCGCTCCGAGTCCAAGCAATTTCTCCACCCTAGAAAATCTCGGCTGGTTTGATCCACAGGGCCCAGAAATCAATTTCCGCAAAGGTCTAAAATCCCTCATCTGCAATCTGCCCACACTAGAAGGAAGGTGCTGTATAATAGTCTAAGGATGCAGACCCGTTTTGAGGTCATAAACAGCCGCTGTGAACTCTGCCTGTTTTTAGGGCCAGGTGACATTGTTGCACAGACTCATCCATTAATCAGAGTGTCCTTGTACTCCTGCCATTAGAGCAGAGAGGTCACTTGGTACACGGAGCATCAAAAATCCCCTAATTTCTACCTCATGGCTGACCTCCAGTTCCGACAGCCGCCTAACATCAGGCAAGGTGCTGGATAGCAAGATCAGACTTTTCCAGTAAAGAAGAAGACAGTACTGTTATGATTGGAAGACATACCCCCTAGAGTAGCTGGAGCCAGCATTAATAATTACCCCGTTTGCAACCAGATCCAAAAAGCGGCAGTGGAACAAACCTGAGGGCAGTGTTCTTAACCACCTCGCCCCTCCTTTCCCCGCCCCCCCCTTACGCGGAGCGCACATTTCGCGTGACATTTTGGCAGCGCATCGGAGCACCTACTCGAATTGGCAAGGAGCGAGGAGGGTAGTGCGAAGCGGGGAAAAAAGCCCTTGGCACGTACTCCAACAGCGTCACTGTGTGCCGTTTCTCCAACAGCGTCGGCACTGTTCGCCGACAGGGTCGCAGCTCGCTGGCGTCGGTAGCCACCGTGCCATTCACATTATTTCCAGCGCAGTTTGTCTTGCGTGCTGCCAGCGACCTCATCAGCTGGAAGGTTTTTTTTTTTTTCACGAGACCGTATAGTCTTTCTTACAGAAATACAGCTAAGTGCTAGTTATCACAAATTTTACTGGTATTTAGAGACTGGCTTCTCGTGTGTGTGTGTGTAGCAAGTTACGATAGCTATCAGTTGTATAAATAGCGTGTCTCTGTATTCAGTTAGCCAACTGCCTTTTAAGTCTAACTTGATGTCAATCAAGTTATCAGTAAGCATTTCTGTAGATAATTGCTTTTACAAATATTTGTGTTATAATTTGCAAGTTTGCAGATTATTAACTTGTTCCATATTTGTGTGTCTGCCTCGATCATTTACTCCAGTTTCATAACTCTCCAGACTTTGTTTATAATGCGGGGGGTTTCGCGTCATCGGCACGCGGTGTGTTACCGGAGGCTTGCAGTATTACAGATCCGCTCAGTGGAGGCAGTTGAGGGTGAAGCGGGTCTACTCCGCTTACTCGAAATTGGAGTGTCACAACACTCCCCTTCAGGGTGCGAAATACGGGGGTCTCGGGGAGGCCGAGACCCTTTGATTGACACCCTGAAAGCCTCAACAGCAAAATTTTGTGGGGTCTATGGAAAAATATTTAAAACAATATTTGTCGCTTGCAATTGTCACTAAAAATGTCTTTTAACCCTTAAAGCCCGACAGACGCAGCCTGCGTCCAAATTCACATCCCTTCTTCTCGGTTGAATTGCTCACGAAGTATTCATCGCTAACGATGCTAGTTGCTGGTATATGCCACGAAGTGTTGGCAAGAAAAATCATTTTGAATTTACGTGAAATTTAATCATAGTTACAATCTGCATACAAGTCTGCGTCCATCTCCACACCCATTACTCTTGTTTGAAGAGTACAGGAACCGGAGCTTTGTAATGATGCTAGTCACATATTTGTACATACCGAAGTAATCACGTTATGAAGACAGCTCAAACTTCTGCAAAGTAATATCTTTACTTATTTCTTCACCCATTTTCACACTCCTGCTTCTCGGTTGAATAAGTCACGAAGTCTCTGTCCCTAAGGTGAAAAGTTGTACCGCGACACACAAGTGTGCGTGTGTCGGGTTCGAGTGTGTGCGTGTGTGTCGGGTTAGGCGAGTGTGCTGTGTGGATTCTGTTGCAGGGCATAGTTTTTGCATGGTTGTGTAGTTGTGTGAGTGGCCTCATTGTTAACGATATAAGCCTTGGTGATGTGTGTGCAAAGCGTGTATAGCCTAGTTGATTGCCGTGGCTTGCATCCATGAAATCTTGTAAATTGCTTATTGAGTCTGTGGAAGACTTCAGCATAACACTGGAGCACTCGGTAGGGGCATACCTGCCAACACTCCCGTTTTTCCCGGGTTTCTCCGGTATTTCAAGGCCATCTCCCAGCGCCCTCACGTTTTGTGGTTTCTCCCGGGAAACTCCCATAATTTGCATGGCAAACGCTATTATGAATAGTCGTCATAGACAGATCCATAAGTTTTGTATATTTGTCTGACATTACCCAAGTTGCCAGACCGTCTATGAAACACAGTTTACACACACAATCCACACGCTTCATACAATTATTGATTTACTTATTTACTATCCGCAACCCCCCCCCCCCCAATCTAAATTTTGGCAGTTACGGGTAGGGCGGACCCCCGATTGCCACCGGGTATTTCGCACACTGCCCCCCCCCCCCCCTTCCAAGGAAGTGAGTCAGTGCGCGAGGAGTTGGACTGGAGTATAGCCGTATCCTCATACGGGCCCGGCCTGTTGACGACACGGGAGTGACACGATGTGCTGCACACCCTTCTAACAACAGGCAGCGGCACAATGATGCAATAATGTAAAGTAACCCGAAATCTGCCCCCACCCCCGGGAGCGCGTGTAAAAAGAGGCATTGCGCTAACGCGATGTAGCACCGTCTCACGATAACGCGATTGACTTCCATGGTTTGTCAGAGCGTCTCTCCGGGTCACGTCAGCGTTTGCAGCTACCGCTACACCTGGAATCTTCCCACGAAAGTCCGCGGGTACAGCAGATGCCAGGGCGTGTCCTGCAGACGCGTTGTCACTGTCGCAGAGAAAGTGATTGACGCTGAAAGCTGCGGCCGGCCTCCGTTGAGCGTCGTCTCAGTCACTGCTTGGCGTGACCCTGCTCGAATTTCCGCAGCGCACATTTTAAACCGCATTCACTTTTTTTCCACAAAAAAGAAAAAATGAAACTTTTTTTTAAGAGCATGTTTTCAGTCATTCAGATCGCACACTGAAGCCGTTCCTGTTTTGAAAGATGACTCTCTCTCACACACACACTCGGCGCTGCGAAACTGCGTCCTTCAAGGTGAAGAGCGCGGGATTAAGCAGGCCGGGAGGAACATTCGCCCTGCAGCGCATTCCTGTGCGCAGACACCAGACTGTGTGATGCGCAGGCCCCGGCCGAGCAGAGCGCCGTTCGCCTCCCTGAGACAATGGGACTGGCGTCCGGGACTGGCTGGTCATTCACCGCACGTCCCGATTGAATTCAAGGCTATTCCGAAGTCACGCTAACACGCGGCGGAATTGTATGCAGGTGCTCATATTAATGACGAGCGGTAGATGTGTGTCAATGCGCGCATTTGAATAGGAAGGCTAAGATTGCACAAGGGCTCAGTCGACTTGCAGTGGAGTGGCCTCGATTAAAGGCTCATAAAAGAGATTCATTGTTCCCCGCTTAGAATCAAACCACACAGTCCAGATCTTTTTTATTTGCCTCGGCTTTTGTTATTTTATCTTTTAAAATTCTTCTCTGTCCACTTTTTTTTCTCCTCTGGCTCTTGTTTGATTCGAGCGAGCCCACGGACGGCAGAATGGATTGTTGTAAATAAAACAAAATGGTGCGAAAGGACAGATGCCTCTGGTTTATTGCATTTGATCCGGGGGTGAGAAGAGCTGGCTCGTGCTTAAGAGTCGTCTCCTCTGGAGTGAGACGTGGCGCGCCTTTCTTCTCCCTCGCTGCCTCCAGGACCGCACCGACGGAGCGGCACGGTTTACTTTTCATTACCATTTCTTTTGTAGCGGAAAAAGGCAGAGGCTTGGCGGAGGGCTGAGGAGCGTTTGATGTGCTGCCACACCTCCACACAGCTGTCTCTCGCTCTCTCCCTCCCTCCCTCCTCTCTCTGTCTGAGTCTCCATCTTCCTCCCTCTGTCTTTTCTCTCTCTCCATCTCCCACTCTCCTCCTCTCTCCCTCTCTCTCTGTCTCTCACTCTCCCTTCCTCCCACTCTCTCTCACTCCCTCCCTCCCTCCCTCTCTCTCTTTCTCTCCCTCCCTGTCTCTCACTTTATCCCTCCCTCTCTCTTTCTCTCCCTCTCCCTTGCTGTCGTTCTCTCTCCCTCTCTAGCTCGTCTCTTCCCCCACCTCTCTCTCTCTGAGGAGCTGGCCTCCCCTTGCCCTGTCTTACTAACATTACTCCCCCTCCACACTCTTATATGTGTCTCTGTCCATCCGTCTCTTACTCTGTCAGCTCCAGTCGCGTGCCTTTAGAAGCACGGCAGAGAAACATTTCTGTTGCCAGAGCACAACCACACATACAACAAACGTACAGAGCTGATCGAAAAGTACAATGCACAAGTGAAGGATTCACAAGTTTGAAAAAAGACTCTGAGGAAAATCTGACTCTTGGCCTGTTGGCTGGAACCGCCCTAACCAGACAAAAGGCTCTCTGTGCTTCCTTCCTGGGTCATGTGCGCGCCCTGCTTTTCAGACTGATGTGGCAGGGCTCTGACAGGGTCTTGTCCTACGTCTGCAGGTGTCCCTGGCAGAGGAAATCAAACCGCTGAAGTGGTACCCATCAGTGTACCTGCTGGTGTCCCTCTTTCCCCTCATCAACAGGTAAGACCCCCAAAGCTTCACCTAATTCAAACAGCCAGCGGGCTTCCTTCAGCCACGTGTGTTTACCTTGACCTCACTGGGTGATTTGGTTTCAGGCTTTGGCTATGAAGCGTCACGTTGGTTTGGAATTCTAGCTGACTATGGAAATGTGATGGCTTATCCTCTATGCAACTTGCGGCTTTCTCCAACAGCACAATTTCTTAATGGGCGCAGATCTTTTTTCATGAACATGAACAAACCTTAAAACAGTTTTGTATAACTGTATTTAGAAATGTCAAGGAAAAGTCAAATTGGTAGTTAAGTGAATACAGTGCCAATTTTTCTAATACAGTTCTGTGAGATTCCTGGCTGGGGACTGTAAAGGATATTTTTTATCCTGTAAAGGATATTTTTTGTTGTGTGGCTTTTGGCATTAAGGGGTTTTTGTTACTTTTTGCATTTCTGTCCCTTCCTCATCTCTTTGAGTTTATTTCCAGATATGCTGAAGGCTCTCTCTTTTTCCCTCTTTCATGCTCTCTCTCTCCCTCTCTCTCTCTCTCTCTCTTTCCCCCTCCCCCTCATCTCCCTCTCCCTCCCTCCTTCTCTCTCTCTGTTCCTCTCCCTCCCTCTCTCTCTCCCCCCTTTTTCTCTCTCTCTCTGCCTCTCTTTCTCTCTGTCTCTCTCCCTCTCCCTCCCTCTCTCTCTCCCCCCTTTTTCTCTCTCTCTCTGCCTCTCCCTCTCTCCCCCTTTCTCTCTGTCTCTCTCTCTCCCTCTCTCCCCCCTCTCCCTCCCTCTCCCCCCATCTCTCTCTCTCCTCTCTCCCCCTCTCTCACTCTCAGTCTCTCTCTCTCTCCCTCCCTCCCCCTCTCTCTCTCCCCCTCCCTCCCCCCCTCCCCCTCCCTCTCGCTGCCGTGTGATTATAAATAGAGGCCTGTCGGCATGGCGGGGCTGCGTGTGGGATTCACAGTTTCCAGAGGAGCGTGAGGCCGGCTCCGGCAGGCCGCCGGGGTGTTTCCTCATGCCGGAGCCGGGCCAGCATCCCCAGCCGCTCCGCTGATGTAATCTTTTCCTTGGCCGCGGAGCCCTGCGTGTTTGTGTCTGCGCCGTTCGTCACCGCCCCTCCCCCGGCCCGCGAAGGCAGGCCCGCCCGGCACCCTGCGTGCCTCTCGGGCAGATTCGGGGGCCCCGCCGCGGAGCTGCCTCGCCCGCGTCCCTCCACCCTGCCAGTGCGAGGTGTGGTCGAGCACAGCGGCTGCCGTGCGGAGACTAATTCGCGGGCTGATTGAAGCCTCGGCGGACTCCGCGCTCTTGTGGTGATTGCGGTGTTGAGTGGCTGGCCTGGGGGTGGCTGGGAGAGGGGGAGGAGGGGGCGGGGGGGCTTTATGAATATTAATGTCAGCGAGCACGCTCAGTGCAGTCCAGGTCCCGCCAGGGGGGGAGGCTGAGTGACAGGACGAGGGGTAACTAAGTGATTAGCTCCGGTGGCTCACAGTGGAGAGGCCAATGTTCATGGAGATGCAGGTCAATTGCAGGGTCAGAGTATCCCAAAGGCCCCGGCAACAGGCCCCGCCCCACCCCCTCACCCTCCGTCCCTCCCACCCCCCTGTGCGTTCGACCCGATCCACAGCCCCCCTCCCCAACTCTGCGCAGACCGCTGATAAAGATGCCAAATCGAATGACCTCTTTTTCTCCTCCGTTCAGTCAAATAGATTTTTCAATGAATTATGTATTGTGTAATCAGTGCGGAGAGATTACCAGGCCCGGCCCCTGGTTTAAGGCCCTGCTCCGTCGCCTCCACATGGAACCAATTGCATTGTTTTTCCTTTGGGCCAGCGGTGATTTATACGGCGTTGCCGAGCTGGTGTGGACGGCTCCATCACCTGCTTTTCATTCCCCTGAGTTCTGAGGATGTCAGTCTCAACACTCCAGAAATAGATGGAAAGAAAGGCCGTCTTTTATCAGGGGGATGTGACCTTGCAGGAAAGGACAAATGTGACATTTTACCGGTGGCATACAACATGGAAACGGGAGAGAGAGACGCAGACGGTAAAAATGCAAATATGCAAATGAGATTCTCTCCATTTAAAAAAAAGGCAAACCTTTCTCAGTCAGCAGGGACATTCATTTTATCTTTAGCATGCCTACACACACACACACACACACATACGCACACAGGCACACACACATACATGCGCGCGCGCATAATGACAGTTTTCTCCTCTGGGTGAATGCTTTCCCATCAGCTCTTATTCTCATTTAGAAAGAGCATGTTTCAGCCCTGGCTTAGTGGGATTCTTGATTGTTCATATCTGTAATTTGAATTTTAATTCAGGCTATGTACAGTAAGACAAAGCAGACAGAAATGCTTTTAGCACCGCACAGCCGTTTACAGTGCTCGGAGAGAGAGTGCAGTAATCATTCTGCCAGTCACACTTATTCTCTCTCCCTCGCACTCTCTCGCACTCGCCCTTCTCAAACTTCTCCTCCCTCTGTCTCACCCTCTCACACGTACTCCCACCCTCAGAGGCTCCCATAGTCTCAGGCTCTCACACAGTCTCTCTGGCTGTCTTTCCTGGAGAGTAAGAGGATTCAGGGGCCTCGAAAGCTAACGGCGGTTGAGCTCACACACACACAGACACCAGACTCCGGAGAAAACGAGCAGTGAAGCACACACTCGCACGTGGCCCCTACCGCAGGCCTGAGCTGGGACGCTGCCTCCAGGCACGGTGGTGCAGGACAAACTCCAGTCAGCTGCTTGCGTCCCATCATCGTTGTTCAAATCAGCGGGCAGGCTTTGGATGAACAGGAGGGATTCACCCATCAGCAGAGAGGTGACAACCAGGTTTGGGTTAGCAAACGGTACGGCAGAGTTGTTCTAGTAGCGGTCTACTCCAAAGCTGTTGGATGGGACATGCAATAATTGGCACAAAATATGTTCGTGCCTGTCAAGTGTTCACCATCCCCCCTCTGTAGTACTACAGGTGTGTGACAGCTTTAGCTGTTGATAGGGCAGCAGTGTGTCGTAGTGGGTAAGGAGCTCGGTTTGTAACTGAAAGGTTGCTGGTTCGATTCCCCCTGGGGCACTGCCGTTGTACCCTCAGACAAGGCACATTACAGTTGCCTCAGTAAATATCTAGATGTATAAGCAGATAAATGTCAAACAACTAACCTATGTAAGTAGCTCTGGAAAAGAGCATCTGCTAAGTGACAATAATGTAATGATAGCCACACAAACTCTACAGTTATCGCAAAAATCAGGACTAGATGCATGCTTAAAGTTCTACCACTAACAAATATAGCTAATTCTTTCATCAGGTTCATTAGCTTGGTGAAAGTTTCAGGGCTCAGTAACAGTGCTTAATGGCCCATATATCTCCCTTTATTCAAACCCATGCGACGCAGTACAGCCTGCATGGCGCAGTGGGCGATGGCCTGAGAAGCCTGACCCTGTCCCAGTGAGGTCCCAGCGTGGGTCACCCTGCGCCCCCTTCGCAAACTGCACAGGCACACTCACACTCTGCGCAAACAGTGCGATTCCCGCGGTTGTTCTACAGCGGCTCTTTACCCGTCCTGTCTAACATCAGCGCAGCGGTTTCACAAGCTATTAGCCAGGTTAATTATTCTCTCGCACGTTATCGACCCGGTCTCCGCTACCAGCGCTTTACTCACAGAGTAGAAAGCTCCGATAAGGCTGGAACTCCTACCGTGTGTGTTGTACGTGTTATATTTAACTACGGTAGCAAAAAAAAAAAAAAAACAGAAAGCAACGTTATCATTGGAAAAAGGGGTATCTGTATGTCCCTATCTCTCCATCTACATGGTTCTGTGTTGTGTGCTCGGCTGCGTCTCTCTCTCTCTCTCTCCCTCCCTCTCTCTCTCTCCCTCTCTCTCTCTCTCTCTCTCTCTCTCTCTCTCTCTCTCTCCCACCCTCCCAGGCTCCGGAGCGTGTAAAGCTGTTGTCACGGCCCTGCGGTTGTGTTTACGCGCCGTTCGGGTGCACTACGGGTCAGTTGTCGTCAGCAGTGCGGGCGGATTATTTTCACAGTAATTTAGATGCAGAACGCCACCCCCTAAACGGGGGGCTTATGTGCAGGAGGCCGGCCCTGCGCAGCGCCACGGCTAAATCGAGCAGCTAACTCCCTCTCTCTCTCTCTCTCTCTCTCTCTCTCTCTCTCTCTCTCTCGCTCTCTCGCTCTCTCTCACACACACGCACAGGCCTGCTCAGTGACGCATGCGAGCACACACACACACTCCACCTCACACACGCACGCCGAACCTTGTGCTCAGTAATGCACGTCAGGTCTGGACCAGCTGTTATTTGCATGAAAGCCTCTCTCCCTTTCCCTCTCCCTCTCTCTGTTTTTTTTAACCTTTTTTTCTTGGGGTGTTTTCTACTCCGTTCCCCCCCTGTCCCTCCTCCCCCCCACCTTTGTGACAGCTGTTCAGTCCATTGTTTCCGTATGTGGGGAGCTTAGGTTAGCCCCCGCGGCAGGCGCCCCCCCCCGCCCCTCTCTCGGCGCGGAGCGGGGAGACACACGGGCCCCAAGGCCCCGGCCAGGGCCCGCCACAGCGCATCGGGACACGGCCTGCGAGCGCAGAGACGCTGCAGTCTGTTTTCATGGTAACACTGCAGGAGATCAAAAACCTGCCGCCCAAAGAGCACGCAGTAATCTCTGGTGTTTCTCTCCCCCCCGCCCCCCCGCTCTCTCGCTCACGCTCTCTCTCTCTCTCTCTCTCTCTACACTCCCCGTCTCCCTCTTTCTCTCTCCGTCTCTGTCTTTCTCTCTCTCTCTCTTTCTCTCTGTCTCTGTCTCTCTCTCTCTCTCTCTTTCTCTCTGTCTCTGTCTCTCTCTCTCTAACAGTGCACGCTATAGGTGCTTAAGTGCTCCTAATAGAGGAGCTTAAGGAGTTTCTCACTGTAAAATCCCCTAGAGACAGAATTGGCTTTATTCTGTATTTCAAAACTTCTATATTAAGTCAGAGATGTTTTTCCATTCAGGAAAAAAATAACATTTCTTTGAAGTGAAATACTTTGAATTTCTCCTTCATGTGGTAAGAAACGTTTGAATGTCTGTTTCCTTTGTTTTCTGAAAAAAATCTGTTTTTAAGCCACATTGTCTCTGTAGAATTATATGATTCTGGAAACATGCATTCCTTCCCATGGTTGAATCTGAGCTGTGTGCGTGCGTGTGCATGTGCTTTGTGTGTGTATATGTGTGTGTGTGCGCGCATGTGGGTGCACGGGCCTGCGTGTGTGCCTGCATGTGTGTGTGCGTGTTAATGTCTAAATGTGGCAGGGGGTCGCGCCCTCCTGCCCCCGGTGCGGGATCCGCGTGTGGGGGGTCATCTGGTGCGCAGCACGCTCGTCTCCCTGCAGAGCCCCGGGTTTAAATCCGGTCCGCTCGGCTTCCTCTCCGCGGAGATTTCATTTTTCTCTCTTTCTCTTCCCTGGAAACCTCAGGCGCAGTCAGCGGCGGAGATCGTACGCCTCTCAGAAAATAATTTCTCGGCAGGGCTTTGAAAAATGAGGAGGGAAAGCTCAGAGTGCTAGTAATTATTCATCTCACAAAGCGAGCGGGGATCGCAAACAGGTTGGGGGTGGGGGGAAGGCTCTGCATTAACTCTTATCTCACTCGCACTGCTCCGCACGCCGCGGCTCTGCACTTTCGCTCTCTCTCTTTCTCTCTTTCATTCTTTCGTTCTCTCGTTCTGGCTCACTCATTTACTCTCTCCTCTTTCGATCCTGCTCTCTCTCTCTCTCTCTCTCTCTCTCTCTCTCTCATTCCTTCATTCTCTCGTTCTGGCTCACTCACTCGTTTACCCTCTCCTCTTTCGATTCTGCTCTGCTCTTCTCTGTCTCTCTCTTTCTCTGTCTGACTTTCTCTGTTTCTTTGTCTGTCTGTCTCTCTCTCTCTCCCTCTCTCCCTCTCTCTCTTTCTTCCTCTCTCCCTCTCTCTCTCTCTCTCTCTCTCTCTCTCTTCCTCTCTCGCTCTTTCGCTTCTTGTTCCGTCACGTGTTTCCTCTCCCCTCGCCTTTCGGTCTCTCTCTCCGAGCTCCGTTTGTTTTCTCTCCTGCTCCCGAGGTGTATTCTGGTGTGGTCTCTCTCTCCCCGCACGCTTTGCGCTGTGGGTGCACATGTCTCAGAGCGGCCTCTCACCCCAGCTGGGTGCAGTAACCACCCTCCTCGTGTAATTTCCCAAACCGATCTCAGCCGTTTTTTAAAGCGCGGGCTACTAGCGCGGTGTCCCTCGCTTTGCGTGAACTTTGTCAACACTCAGAGGAAAATAATGCCTCACGGCAAACAGCGCTTCGCGGTTATAGGAATCTCCCCCCTCCCTGCAGGCATTAAAAGACGTCAGCGCTGGCATTTATGGGCTCTTAAAAGCGGCCGTGTTTCTCCTTGACTGTTTTTAACACTCATAATCTCCCTTGCCCCCTTTTATGGGCGGATCGTTCCGGCCGCCGTGGTCAGGCGCGTCTTTGGTTTCCTTCGCGCGGGGGTCGTTACAGGTCTGGGAAGGGACATTTACTGAAGCTAATGTTTATGGTGCCGGTAGGATTTGCTATGTAAATGACGGGGCAGTAAATCTCCCGGTGGTAAAACAGGTTGGGTGAGGCCTGCCGTGAGAGCCGGCGCAATGTTAGAGGGGCGCGTGCATGCGCGGGTACACGACCGCATTAGAGTACCCGAACTGGGGTGCGTGGTTTTTCGTCAGACTGTTGCAGCGTTGTGTAAGACTGAAGAAGAGGTTTGAAATGGTAATTCACCGCTGAGGCGGAGAGAGCTGAGAAAAGGATAGGGTGGACTCGTGTGTAGTCTGGACTACAAAAACTAAAAGCTTTCAGATGAGGTAGGGTCACATGCCATATCTCCTGCAGAGTTCCTGTGAGTGGCTGTAAGGAAAAACCGTTGGACTGTCGCTGACAAAATGACGGTGATTTACATACAATATGGGGCTGTATTGTGCGTGTGTGTGTAACAGGGAGAACACATCTGTGAAAGTACAAATGCATGTGTCTGTGTGAACCCGAGCATGTGTGAGCCAGACGTGTGTGTGTGTGTGCGTGCATGTGCGTGCGCGTGTGTGTGTGCGCGCGCACACGCGTGCCTCTGTTAAAGCAAGCTGGCGGTCATGTGAACGTCCACGACGGATTCCGTGAGTGCGGTTCATCAGCCTGCGAGGCCGAGCGCTCTCTCACGCTTATTTATGAATGTAAATCAGTCTGGGCGAAAACAGTACGTGTGTACGTGAGTACGTGTGTCTTTACGTGTGTTTGCGCGCGTGCATGTGCGTATGAATGTCAGCGTGATTATGCGCGAGATGAGGGTGTGTGACGAGTGTGAACGCGATAGCGGAAGCCCCCCCCCCCCATATCGCCGCCGGGCCTCGGCTAAACGCCGCGAGAGGAGAATAAGCGGGCAGGCACGCCCGGCTGCCCCAGCACGTGCCTCTGCCCTCCAGCAACGCGGGACGCTCTCATTAATAATGGATCCTTTGTCTATATTTAGTGGCGGGCCGCTGGGAGCGAGGCCGCGGCAATGGCCTGTGTGATACAGCGCAGCGTGTCTGTGTCCGCGGCGGGCCGAGCCCGGCGTCACGGCCGCCACCTCTCCCTCGCCGCGCGCCGCTGCTGCCAGCCTCTTTATCTCTCCCACCGCTGGCATTAATAAATGATAACTGCCTCCCGCCTTTAAATATTCATCACTCTGGCTGCGCTGTTAGTCTTTGCCTGCGTGTGGCACGCTGTAAACTTCCTCTCAGACGCTGTTTAACGCATTAGACATGCAAAAACCTGTTCTTTCATCTGGAGCTACCTGGAGAAGCCAGGATGGGTGCGCTTGTTTTTCTGATTAAATGAATGAGTTTTTTTTTTTGGGAGGGGGCTGTTGATGCTTTCCGTTATTGTACCCATTGACATGTAGAAGCCTTTATTTTGCCCCGATTATCTGCCATTGCAGTACAGCAGGTGTTAGTTAAAACACATCTAAATAAGAAGATTTCTGCTTGAATATGAATGCATATTTGCGTTGTTATGCAGATAGTGGTTTAAGCAGAAATATTTCAGTTTAACTGCCGATTTCGCACTGAGGTGAAACGTCGGTTACTAAGTAGCGGACAGCTTTAAATAACAATAATAACGTTTGTTAATATGTCACCTATGATGTGAAGTTTGAAAGTGGTTTGTAGGAAAGTGGTGCACTTTTTAAGGGGCTAAACTGCTTTGTCACATTGGCCGCATCTGTCACAGTCAGCGTTTGTCTCGGCCCCAGCATGGCTTCGTAAGAGGACCTGACGTATGTGGTCAGAAGCTCGCCGTGAGGCAGGAATGTGTAATTAGCACTGCAGACGATACATGCTTCACCCGAGAGCTCTCAGCCTGTAATAACCGGACGCGTCCTGCTATGGCTGACTGTTCTTTTTTACAGTCTATGGCAAATAATACGGGGGCGTTGCTATAGGAGCATAAACGCTGGGGCTGAGTGTCTGAGCATGCGGGGTTGAGTGTGTGTGATTGTGTATGCAGAGGGATAAGTGCTGGGGTTGAGTGTGTGTGATTATGTAAGCAGAGGGATAAGCGCTGGGGTTGAGTGTGTGTGACTGTGTAAGCAGTGGGATAAGCGCTGGGGTTGAGTGTGATTGTGTAAGCAGAGGGATAAACACTGGGGTTGAGTGTGTGTGACTGTGTAAGCAGAGGGATAAGCGCTGGGGTTGAGTGTGTGTGACTGTGTAAGCAGAGGGATAAACGCTGGGGTTGAGTGTGTGTGACTGTAAGCAGAGGGATAAGCGCTGGGGTTGAGTGTGTGTGATTGTGTAAGCAGAGGGATAAGCGCTGGGATTGAGTGTGTTTGTGTAAGCAGAGGGTTTAGCGCTGGGGTTGAGTGTGTTTGACTGTGTAAGCAAAGGGATAAGCGCTGGGGTTGAGTGTGTGTGACTGTGTAAGCAGAGGGAAAAGCGCTGGGGTTGAGTGTGTGTGACTGTGTAAGCAGAGGGATAAGCCCTGGGGTTGAGTGTGTGTGACTGTGTGAGCAGAGGGATAAGCGCTGGGGTTGAGTGTGTGAGACTGTGTAAGCAGAGGGATAAGCGCTGGGGTTGAGTGTGTGAGACTGTGTAAGCAGAGGGATAAGCGCTGGGGTTGAGTGTGTGTGACTGTGTAAGCAGAGGGACAAGCGTTGGGGTTGAGTGTGATTGTGTAAGCAGAGGGATAAACACTGGGGTTGAGTGTGTGTGACTGTGTAAGCAGAGGGATAAGCGCTGGGGTTGAGTGTGTGTGACTGTGTAAGCAGAGGGATAAACGCTGGGGTTGAGTGTGTGTAACTGTAAGCAGAGGGATAAGCGCTGGGGTTGAGTGTGTGTGATTGTGTAAGCAGAGGGATAAGCGCTGGGATTGAGTGTGTTTGTGTAAGCAGAGGGATAAACACTGGGGTTGAGTGTGTTTGACTGTGTAAGCAAAGGGATAAGCGCTGGGGTTGAGTGTGTGTGACTGTGTAAGCAGAGGGATAAACGCTGGGGTTGAGTGTGTGTAACTGTAAGCAGAGGGATAAGCGCTGGGGTTGAGTGTGTGTGATTGTGTAAGCAGAGGGATAAGCGCTGGGATTGAGTGTGTTTGTGTAAGCA
>NC_050596.1:5540000-5545000 GCF_013368585.1 Megalops cyprinoides | reverse complement strand
GGGGTCTGAAATAGAGCAGGACCCAGCAGTAGTATTAATGGTGAAAGTATGCGTGTGCGTGCATGTGTGTGTGTGTGTGTGTGTGTGTGATTGTGTAAGTGTGCATATTTGTAGGTGTGTGTGTGTGTGTTTGCACGCGCGGATGTGTGTGTGTTATTGACAGTGTATGTGTGTGTGTGTGCTTGTGTAAGTGTGCATGTGTGTATTTGTAGGTGTGTGTGTGTGTGTGTTTGCACGTGCTGATGTGTGTGTTATTGACAGCGTGTGTGTGTGTGCTTGTGTAAGTGTGCATGTGTGTATCTGTAGGTGTGTGTGTGTGTGCATGCGCGGGTGTATGTTTTTGAGTGTGTGTGTGTGTGTGTGTGTGTGTGAGAAAGGACTCTCTGTACACTCTGACGTGGAGAGGCGTATCGAATAGCGCCGCCGCCTCCTGCCTCCGGCGCAACCCGACACCCCTCACCTCCTGTTTACCGCAGCTTAACCCAGGCGCCCCCTCAGACTGAAAGCAGAGCCGCCGCGGCAGCCTCCCCCAGCAGCCTGCACCGGAAACATGAGTCGGGCCCGCGTGCTGCTCCGCTCCCCGCGCACCGCTCCCCGCACCGGGCCCGGCCTCCCATTGGCTCATTCATCATTCATTAGCAACGCTAACGCAGGAAACACGCGCTCTGTATTCAGCCTGTCTCCCCCTCTCTCCCTCTCTCTCTCACTCGCTCGCTCGCTCCTCTCGCCTCTGCAATCGGGAAAAGGGAAATTTTTTTCCCTCTAATTGAGGCTGTTTGGTTGCCATGGTGCACTGAAGCAAAGAGCCGCTCTCGTCCCTGCCCTGGCAGCTTCGGGCCGCGAGTGGGGGGGGGGTGGGGGCTGCTGATTGTCGAGACGTCAGGTCTGGTTCCCTGGACTCCGATAGTGTTTCTTCCTGCTGCAAGACTGAGCCCTGACACCAGAAATAGCCGGCCGTCACCGGAGGTCGGCAGCTCGGTCCGGCCTCTGGCCGGGGCTGTGAGGTCACCACCGTCTGCTCCATAACTGCCCTCGGTGAGGACATCACCGTCCCCTCGACAGAGCTGGAAATGTCAGATTTGCTGGGGACGTTTGCTGTGGCTCTCTGGCGTTGTAGCTGTCAGATGGCTCTGAGCGCGTGTTAGCTGTGATCAACTCTCCCCAGGTGACGTGGCTGTCTTTGCTGCCTTCGTAACGGGCCTCGCAATCAGCCCGGCCTCCCAGCGCTGACACTTCTCAGTCGTAAGTGTTAATTCCCCTCGTTTGCTGTCCCTCCCGCCTGCCAAATATTCCAGGAATGAATAATTTTTCCAGTTGTGCTGCGGCAGACGGTCTGTCTCGGAGTGTGCTTACTTCAGGGCCGGATTCGGCTGAAAACGCTCCGCGCTCCCCATCAATAATGGATGTTGTTTACCTCAGCGTCTACAACGAGCAATCATTCCTCATTTCAATCTCCGCCAGAGAGCCGAGTCACCTCCGCAAGGTGTTTCTGTCAGGCCCGGGTCACGGTGCGCACAGCAGGGCTGGTTTACTTTAACTGCTAGTTAATAGGCTCGGTGGGTTAGTTAGTGTGCCCATCGGTGGGCTATTTAGTGTACAGGATGGCGGGGTTCATTGGTGTAGAGATGACAGTGTTTGTACAGTAAGTGTGCCTAGGTATAGATGGGTGGGGTTTAGTTAGTGTACAGATGGGTGTTTTAATTAGTGTACAGATGGGTGGGCTCATTAGTGTACAGATGACTGTGTCATTGTATAGGATTGTGGGTGAGTGTACAGATGCCTGGGTTAGTTAGTTTACACAGGAGTTGGTTAGTTAGTGGACAGATGGGTGGACTAGTTAGTGTACAGATGGGTGGGTTAGAAATGTGGCTGGGTGTGTATATAAGATTGTGGGTTAGTGTACAGAAGGGTGTGCTTATGTAGATTCAGTGTATCTGGGTGTATTTAAGGTTGTGTGTTTGTGTATAGATGGTTGATCTGATACATAGAAGAGTGTGGGCTAGCAGGAGTCCTTGGTATCCATGTCTGAATATTTCAGATTCGTTTGTTCACACTAGCACTGAGTGAATTTAGCCAGTAAAGGAATCAGGGCTCTCAATGCCATCCCCTGAACACAGTGTAAAAGTGTTCGACATATAGATTTCACCGCTTCAGGCGGGGAAGATCATCCTGTTTTTAAAGGAACCTTATGGCTGAATTCCATAAAGAATTGATAAGCCATTGCTTGTGGTAGTTTGGCATTAGAAGTGAAATGTGTGACGATCAGGTTGTTGCGTATAAGTCAGGATGGAGTGAGAAGGAGGGCCAATTTGCTTGTTGTTTCTAGGCAGTGTGTTGTCAGTGATGCCGTCGAGAACTCCAGGACTATAACACAGGAGAAATGACTACGAGCTATGGAAGACAGAGCTCTTCTTTTTAGAGGTGTAGACCGGAGGAGGATCTCATGGTCACAATACTCTCAGCAGGCAAGCAGAACAATAAAATGGTTGGTGATGTGACAACGTTTTGATGGATGACAGTTGTAATTATGACGGTGATGATGATGAAGATGATGATGAATATAATGAAAGGAATTTCAGGAGACTGCAGCCATGTACATTTGAAAAAGATTCATTTTCTGAAACCATTCAGCTGCCTGCAGCAGACGTTTGACTTAGGGACGCACCGATTGTGAAATTCTGGGTCGATACCAATGTTTAAAATAACAATTTGGCTGATAGCCGATGCCGACACCAATGTTTTTTTTTTTTTTTTTAGTTTCTTTCGTTTTTGTTGTTATTTATTCCCCCTTTTGTGCCAAGGAAAGGAAGAAATCTTCATTATAAAAAAACTGAACTATTTTAAAGTTTCTCAGCCAGCCCTTTGAATGAGCACGAATTCAATCGTACAAATTTATGAAACAACCTGTAATATATGAGCCTTTATTAGTTTTATAGCTAGCTAGCTCTTAGTAATACGATAGCTGAACAAAGTGCGTGAAAGCCAAATTAGCTAGCAAGCTATCTAGCTTTCTACGTTGTTTTTATTGTAGGTAGCTAGCTATGTGTTTGTTTGCAAGGTGATATTTGTATTTGTCAGTGGAATGTGATAGTAACTAGCTATTTATGTTTATTGTTTTTGTGTATTGTAGCTAGCTAGCTAGATTTGTCTTTGTAAGGTGGTATTTGTACTTTTCAGCTGAATGTGCAAGTAGCTAGCTAGCTAATTTATAGCTTTCATGCACTTTGCTAACTATGAAACCAATACAGCTTATGAACTCTTATGAACAAATAGTTCATTTAAACATTTGTACTGCAAGCCAAGGTGTTGACTTCTGATTTTAAGTACCGTTTGCTAACTAGCTAGCAACTTAACGTTAGTTAGCTAACTAGCTAGCATTAAGTGCGCCAGGTCATTCATTCATTAGTGGATATAACTTTAAATCCAGCAACTATGTCTCTTTTGAATTCTTTTAGGGATCTTTGCTGACCCATCTGGCCATTTTTGTTTTATTTTTTCAAAAGGTAGCTACAGACACACGTCAAACTTTTGGTCCCCTTTGCCATAGATGTTGACTGAAGAGTTACCCTGCTCCCATCCTGAGCGTGACGTAAGAGCAAAATGGCCACCATGTGAATAAGGCTAATTATAGTACCACCTATTGGATCTTCTCCGAATCTGCAGCTGGGTAGGCTACTGTCGTCTGAGTCAGACCGCAAATAACCAACACAACATTTAGCCAGCGCAAAATTGATGTGACACAACAGATAAACATCTGCCACTGTCATCATTGAATGTCATCTTATTTGCTGATAGGCCGATGGCAGTCAACAAGGCGAATATCGGCCGATACCGATGTAGGCTACGGCCGATAAATCGGTGCATCCCTAGTTTGACTCGATCCCCCTCCCTAGAGCAGTAGAGGGTGTTTCGAAAGAATGGCACAAATGGCTTGCAACGTCTTGACTCGGCGAGTCTTGGTGCAGCGCAGAGCGCTCAGATCCACAGTACGTGCAGTTTAAGGTCTTTCCTGTTTAGTTTGTCCTCAGAGATGTTGAGAAACCGCCGCGGTCGATGTGCTGTTAAGTGTGCAGCGGCAGTCAGAGAAACGGCCTCGGTATCTCCCATCGTAGTGCAGAATCTCTGTCCTGGTGCAGCTAACCTGTGTGTGTGTGTGTGTGTGTGTGTGTGTGGAGGGGACACACCGCTTTGAAGCGTGCTTTATAAGCGATCCCTTTAAAGCGGGGCCAGATCTGCGGTGTGCCTCTCGGCGTGCTGGAGAGGGCCGGCCGTCGCTGGGGCCGGCTGATTTATTTAGCCTGTAATCAGAGGCGAAATAAATCTGAGCAGCAGCTGCCCCGCTTAATTCCCTCCAGGAGCCGCGAGCGCTGAAGGCGTGGCGGCCGGGTCGCCCCACAGGGCTGCGGCGCACCGGGGCGGGGTGGACCCCCCACCGCAGGCACGGGGGAGAGGGCGCAGAGAGGAGCGGGGGAGCTGGGAGCAGTGAGGTTTGGGACCGGTGCTGGTCCCCGAGGGTGCGCTTCGGCAGCACAGCAGGGGAGCGGCGGGGAGGAAGGAAGGACGTCTGTGTGCTGACGACGTGTGTGTCAGATGGAAAACGATGTTGTGAGGCACAACTGGGTAGGAGAAGCAGCGCTGGGGGCCAATTGGAGCGCCATCAGCGCGGAGAGCGCCGTGCGTTCCCCCGTCCCGGCCCTCAGAGGGACCCGACCCGAAAGGAAGGGCTGGCCTGACTGTGGCTTAAAATAGCCGGTGTGTGTCTGTGTCTGTGTGAGTGTGTGTTTGTGTTTGTGTGTGTGTGTGTGTGTGTGTGTGTGTATTTGTGTGTGTGTGTGTGTGTGTGTGTGTGTGTGTGTGTGTGCGTGTGCTTGTGCGTGTGTGTGTGCGTGTGTTTGTGTTTGTGTGTGTGTGTGTGTGTGTGTATTTGTGTGTGTGTGTGTGTGTGTATTTGTGTGTGTGTGTGTGTGAATTTGTGTGTATTTGTGTGTGTGTGTGTGTGT
>NC_050596.1:5495000-5535000 GCF_013368585.1 Megalops cyprinoides | reverse complement strand
GGGGTAGGGGGGGGCTCCTTTTTGTATGTCTTGTCTGTCTGTCTGTCTGTCTGTCTTGTCTGTTGTGTGTCTGTCATTGTGTATGTGTGTGTCTTTCTATCATTCTCTCTGTGTGACTGTCTGTCTCTGTCAGTTTTTGTCTGTGTCCTCTGTGTGTGTCTGTCTGTCTTTCTGTCTGTCTGTCTGTCTTTGCTCTGTGTGTGTGTGTGTGTGTGCGTGTGCGTCTGCATGTGTGTGTGTCTCTATGTCTGTCCGTCTCTCTTTCTGCCTTTCCTCTGTGTGTGTGTGTGTGTGTGTGTGCGCCACGCGTGTGTGTGTCTTTATGTCTGTTGGTCCCTCTTTCTGTCTTTCCTCTGTGTGTGTGTGTGTGTGTGTGCCTTTATGTCTGTCAGTCTCTCTTTCTGCCTTTGCTCTCTGTCTGTGTGTGTGTGTGTGTGTGTGTGTGTGTGTGAGGTTGAGAGGCCCTCCAGCACAGCCCTGCTTCCCGCAGCCTTGGTTACAGCGCAGGGAGCCGGGCGCTAACAGCGCTCGCTTTTGGCTCGAATCAATTAACACCTCCAGCCCTCCGTCGGTGATTACCGCAGCGCTGCCTCTGAGAAGCCCGCGCCGCGCTTCACTGCCTTCGCTGCCAAGCCGTGATTGCTCTGTGTGTGTGCGTGTGTGCGCCTCTGAGTGTGTCTGTGGCACGTGGGTGTCTGCCAGTGTGCTATATGTGTGTGTGCGCGCATGCTGGTGTATCTGCAGATGTGTGTGTGCGCGTGTGCATGTGCGCTAGTGTATTTGCATGTGCACTTGTGTGCTTGTGTGTGTGTGTGTGTGTGTGTGTGTGTGTGTGTGTGAGAGAGAGTGTGCGTGCCTGTGAGCAATTGTGTGATTGTGCAGTAGGTGTTTTTGCACGTGTGTGTGCCCATGAGTGATTGTGTGGCTCTGTGTGTTGTTTGTAGCTATGTGTGCATGTGTTTATAGGTGTGTTTGCTTGTCTTTGTGGTTGTGTTTGTGTGTGTGTAGATGTGTGCATGTGTTTGGATAATGTGTGTGTGCACATGTGCTCTTCTGAGTGTGTCTGTGGCATGTGGGTGTCTGCTGGTGTGCATAGCTATATGTGTGTAGGTATGTGTGTGCGCGCATGTGTAGATATGTGTGTGTGTAGTTGTAGGCTTGTGTGTTTAGCTGTGTATATGTAGGAACAGGTGTAGGTATAGGCGTGTGTGTAGGTGGGTACGGATGTGTGTGGCTATAGGTGGGCATAGGTGTGTGTGTGTAGATGGGTATAGATGTGTGTGGGTCTAAGTGTGTAGGTGGGTACAGGTGTGCGTGTGTGTGTATAGATGCGTGTTTGTGGAGGAGTATAGATGTGTGTGGGTGTGTGTGTAGGTATAGATGCATGTTAGATGTTTGTGTGTGTGTGTGCGGGTGTAGAAGTTTGTAGGGGTGTGTGTATGGATATAGATGTGTGTAGGTGTCTATGTGTGTGTGTGCAGGTATAGTTGTATGTGTAGGTGCGGATGTGCGTGTGCCTAACAGGCAGCTGTTATTCATCCTGGCAGCGCTCATGCCGCTTTCTCCGCTGCCGACACAAATCAGGTGTGAGATCAGGGAGGCGTGGTGGCAGAACATTCCCCATCAGTGGCACGCTCTCCCTCTCTCTCCCCTCTCTCTCTTGCTCTCCTGGGCCCCTCTGTCTGTGATATCGATCAGCACTCGCTACACAGCCGTCTACTGTAGGACGCTGCGCTGCCCTGCTCCCAGCCCACGAGCAGAATATGAGTGTGCAGGAGTCTGTGTGTGTGTGTGTGTGTGTGTGTGTGTATGTGTGTGTATGTGTGTGTGTGTGTGTGTGTGTATGTGTGTGTGTGTGTGTGTGTGTGTGTGCGCGCGCGCGCGCGCGCACTGCTTTAGCTGTTGGGGTTATGGTGATTCCTCACATGATGGCCATGTCACTGAAACAGAGAGGAACAGCAGAACCAGTCCCTGCAAACACCTGCTCAGTTTGCAGGGAACGGGGAGAGCTCATTTATCTCTCTGTTAAATCTATAAAGGTGAGGGAACATTTCTTTTAATGAGGGAAGCTGTAAATTGCAAAGTAGGTTAGGCTCTGTGCAAGAGATGGGACAGGCAGTTCCCTGTTGGCTGGAGTGACCTCATGCTGACCCCTCCTGTTCTGTGTGCCCCCCCCCCAAACAGCTGGCCCTGCACTCCCGCCTCTTCGACAGGACGCAGATCCGCGAGTACCACCCGGGGCCCGTGCGCTATATGCCCGCAGACGAGATGGGATTCTCCGACTCCGACGATGACACCAACGTGCTGTTCTTCTCCCCGGACATGGCTCTAAAGGACAGGGGACCCTGAGGGACCGGCGGGCGGCTGACAGCGCTCAGGTCGAGGCGAGAGAGGGAGAGGGAGAGGGGGAGGGAGAGAGGGAGAGAGAGAGAGTGCGAGGGGGAGCGCGGTCTGTGCGGAGCGGTTTGCAGGAGGACAGCCAGGCAGACACTGGAGACGAGCTGTCAGCCTCCATTATTAATTCCCGGCTCTTAATATTTAATGTCATAAAACTGCAGCTCGCTGCGCTGCTGCCGAGCCATCAGACATGCAGAGGACATATCAAACTGAGCTCTACAGACAGGGGTGCAGGGGAGAGGGGGAAAGTGCACTATCCAAAGCTCATCGTGGCTTCAAGGAACAATTTCTATTCCTGCAGTATTTCTTTCCAGTTTACATGGCATATGTTTATTATTGTATTATATGATATTGCTGCTTTTTATCTACACCTTTAAGGATTTTTGTAATCTGTTATGCTTCTAGATTTTTTTGTATGATGTGGTTTGCTTACAGACATAAGCATGCAGTGTTCTACTCTCTGTATTTAAGTATATGTATATTTTTGTATGGAAATGTACTTGAATGTGTGACGTGGGTGCTAACAGAGACAGGATCTAGCCCAGACAGTGCGGGCCAGGGGTGGGGTGTGTGTGTGTGTGTGTAGATAGATATGATCAAGTGAGTGAGTGAGTGTGTGTGGGTGTGTGGGTGCGTAGATAGATATTCTCAAGTTGAGTGAGAGTGTGTGTGTGTGTGTTTGTACAGGCTTGTGCATGTGTATGCAAGTGCATATATGTTTTGTATGTGAGTGTGTGTGCGTACACGCGTGCGTGTGTGTGTGTGCGCAGAGCGGAGCAGCAGACATGAGGTTCACCTTGGCTGCTTTCCCCCAGCGCAGCCACACGCAGGCTGGCCTGTCGCTTTGATGTGGCTGCTGCCACAGCGCCAGACAGGGCCCCGTCAGGAGACGCCCTGACAGCCCGTCAGCCGCCACAGCTGCCGCGCGATTGGCAGGCAGTTAGAGTCAGCGGCGAAACACGGCGCGCCGGGAGCAGGAGCCAGAGGCAGCGGGACTGACAAGCTCCTCGCCCTCACACAGACCTGCGCTCTGGAGGTGACCTCCCCCCGCCCCTGCCCTGCGAGGGGGAAACGACGAAAATTCTCAACCCAGCTGAGTGTTGTGTGGGATTTCACTGGCTCCCGCCCCACCCCTGACACTTTTAATGCCCCGTGGAGGGCAGAACACTCCGCAGCGCCGGGACTGCCTTCCCGCCCTCGCGTTGGCAATATCTGCGCCTCTCCTTCACCGCATTTCAAAATGTTTACCATTGAATAAACAAACAAGAGACGCCTCACAAAAGAAACCTGGAGCTGAGTGTTTTCTGTTCGTTGCTTTTGTCCTTTTGTGTCGTCTTCCTGCGCGGCAACGCCGCTCCGAATAATCGGGACATCGGGGTAGAACGCGCACTTATACATAAACTGCAGGGTGTGTTTGTGCGCGTGTGCGTGCATGAGTTTGGAGTCGTTCTTTCGGACATAAGATGGCCTCCTACCGCGAGGCCTCGCCTCCAGCTGCTCCCACTCCAGCCTCACACCTCATTACGCTCCTAATTTACACATAGCGCTTCCACGTGCCAGACTGAGAACTGATTGAGTTTAAAAACGCCTTAGCCCGCAACTTCGCCTCATACGAACGCACCGCTCTCTCTAAAAACTGGAGGAAAAAAAAAATGTGTGTGTGCTTGTCAGAGCGAGGGTGAGAGATACTACAGACCGCGATTGTCGTCTTACCGTGCCATAAAGGATCAGGTTGGTATGCTTTATCTTTAGAAGAAAATAAATACCTCAGTGGTCTTCTATCTCAACCGAAAATCTTATCAGTTTTATGGCAATGCCTGCATTTTTAGCCAGCCAGCACCTGTCATCTTTGGGTGTGCGCCCTCCAGCTATTTATTTGTTGCTTGTGCAAATACCAAGCTCCTCACAGCACACACACACACAAACTCGCCGAAACGTCACAGTAGTTTGACCATGTTTTTGGAGAACTACTCGGGTGTTATATTCACCATAATTCCTGCAAGGTAACGGACGTGAGAAGAGGGGTGGTTCTTTTATATGCCAGTGGATGAAACAACGCCAGCCCACAGCAGACGAAACGTGACATACATATCCTGTCTCCTCCTTACTGCGTCTCCCCATTCATTCACCCCTTTGATGAAAAAAAGGAACGAAATCTTCACCTCTTCCCAATCGCTGGGATTTTCATGGGCTCAAAGATATTAGCTTGGTATGAGAGCCGCTGTGCGTGTAGAATAATCGAATCTCTCGCTGTCATACGGAAAGAATTATTTCTCCCTTATCGCCGCATGTGCTGTAATTGGATACAATTTAACATTCGCAGCCCCTGGCATGTCGGCGCGCGGTGTGCCTGCCGCAAACTGGCCTCGCCGCTGAATTATTTTTCAGAGCTCGTAAAACAGCAAAAGCACGCCCTCCCATGACAAAGGGATTAATATGGGCCCCGGAGAGGTTTGAGTCAGCTGTTTGGCTCTGGCCATGGCCTGGTGCAGCACTAGTTAAAACACGGCAACTGGCAGCCACGGCACAACAGGAAAAAAAAGAATTTTAAATTGAAGCCCTCAGCTGCTGGCCCGAAATGAAAGTCGTGCAGACTGAACAGGAAGCATTAAATTTAATGCTTTGAGGGGCTCGGCTGCGATCGTGCAAACCTCCGCGCACTAGCTGCGGGAGCTCGTGGGCGACAGGCCTGCCTCGTAAACTTCCTCTTTAACAACAGGAACTGCTCGTTAGCAAGCATGAGGCCGGGATGTTTGCGCGAGGGGAGCAAGGCTGCCGAGGACGATGGCAGGGACCCAGCGCTCCCAGGGACTCGCCGGGAGCTTCCGCAGGGGCGAGCGCACCTCTCGGGCCAGCGCGACAGAATTTGTCGAGCAAACGGATTGTTTTTCTCCCACTTCCCCTTGGCTCTCGCGCTGCCTCTCCTCCAACTTCTGCTCTCTCTCTCTCGCGCGCGCGCCGCGCGCGCGCCTATGTATTAAACGGCAATCTGTGTTGGCAGAGATACAGCCCTGAGCAGTTGTGTGATTCAACAACAGAGGAGACGCTATTCCCAAATGGTAAAGTTTAAGGAGCTGGCTCTCACCACTTAACATGCGATTAACAGCAGACAGGCACCCAAGACTTACATTTTAACAACGTTGCAGTAATTCCTTCAGAGGATTAAATTTAATACTACGTTTTGAGATGTTCGCGGTCAATCTGATTTCTTACGCAATAGCCGGATATTTTAAAATGTTAAACTGACATAGGGTGTTCGCTTAATAAAATTAATACACATATTTTGCCTATTGAGCGTTGATAAATGAATATTTTGTAAGGTGTTTTTGTTTACCGTATGTTTTCTCGTTTGATTGAAACCACAGAAAATCTGATATTTTCTCATTCCAAACATGGCATGCCTTTCAATGTGGACTTTGCCCTCTTGTTTTTCAATCTTGCTGGTTTTGCCGGTTGTGACAGGAAGAGAGCCTTGCCAGGCAGCGAGGCTCCCGGCAGATACCATGCCTCTGAGCCATATTCCTCGATTACTCAGAGTCAGCATCGCGAGAGAGGAAAGGTGTCTTTGTCTACCGTGCCTGGGAATGCCTTGGCGCGGGCTGGTTTGATGAATGTGGCGCGAGCTCGTAGCCTCCAGGCCAGCCCTGCTGTTTGCCTGGAAGAAAAATCGCCCCCGGAGAGCGTGCTTCCCCTTCTCGTTCGCTGGGACCGGAGGAGGAGGTCTGCAGCGCCGTAATATCAAAGTTCCCCTTTGAGCTCACTGGTCTCACTAGCAGCCGCGCGGTAATACAGACGCGCTGGCCCAGCCCATGCATATTTCATTCGCCCGCTCCTCATTATGCATCTCTGCTTTCAATAGATTTGCAGCGCTCGCGTCGTTTATATCTGCTAACAGTCTCGAGCGTGTGTGTGTGTGCGCGCCCGCGCGTGTGTGTGTGTGCGCGCTTGCACAGGAAAGAGATCGTCTCTCAGTGCGCCAATGCTTGTATGTTTACGGGGGCAAGATAGATAATATATCACTGCGAGAGAGCGTGCTCCTTGATGTGCGTGAGGAAGCGAAAAGGAGTGTGTGCGTGCGTTCGAGCACACACCCGTGCCAGAACATTAAAGGCAGTAATCTCCCGCCGCACAGCACCCACGGGGCAGATAGCACTTGTGAAGGTATAGCTGTACGATAGGGACCAATAAGGAGAGGTTCTAAGCTCTCGCTGGAAGAAATGCAGCCACCTTCACTAGCCTCGGGTAAATGTGCTTCTCCACGTGACGGATATTTTTAAATTATTCACACCAGTATCCGGATCGACCTGTTCACGTTAGCTAACACAGTTGTGTCCGAAGATTATTGCGCCATCACACCCCACTCATTTTAAATGCGTTATTTAATAATTTGCGTTGTTTATCAGTGCTCTTTGACAGACATTTGACATGAGATTTCCTTTTTTATATTTTGGAGGAAAATGTACAGACTAGAAAATGTGTGTGGGTGCCATTAGGCCTACAGCACGTTCCCTCTGCCGACTGTTGCGGGCAATTTTACAGGGGAGAGACAGGGGTCAAGTGAACAGGTCAAGGGTTAGACATGGCATTATATGAAAGAACTGACATTCCTCATGAGATGACTGGTCACGGCTGCCTTCACCATGGCGGACGCTTTGATCTGAGCTGTGAAATTTACACATATAGAAACTTATGAAGAAAGGAGTAATGAAAGTAAATATTGACGTCAGAAAAAAAACTGACGATGTACGTGGAGAAAAGTGGTAATGATACGGACGTTTTGGACTCGGGACCATCGTTGGTGCGTGAAATTGCAGTGGCATACGCTGCAATGTTTTTTGGCAGTATGCAGATCTCTACCTTATGTCCAGCTAATGAAGAAGGCGTGACTTAGTCATTTACAGTGCCTATATTCTATAGTAGGTTACCCCGATTATTGAATAAATTGTCTGATAAATACAGACATTGTTAAAATCTTAGATGACTGGCCAGACGGAGAGAAGGAGGGTTCTCTTGTAGATTATGATTTTGGACCATAAGAAGATGAAAGGTATACACAGTACATGTGTGATACAGTTGTATTTTTGGTTAGAATATCTTAAAATATATTCTTTACAGTGCCATTAAAACCAAAGCCCACAACTCGCATGGATTGGCAACCACGGAAGAGGTATGTCTTCTTAATGACGAGATATACCAACAAACAACTCAAGGATAAAACTGTAAATGCTGTCATCAGACATTGCCATAGCATGTGTGTTCATGAGCGTACAGGCTTCAATATAGGTCACGTTTTCATGTAAATTCTCCGCAAGCACAGCGCTCAATACCAGCGACCTTGCCTATTTTCCTTCCTGCTCTGGAAACGAGAGGAGTCGTTCTGTCGTTCAGTGCCTCAGACGGCAGCTGCAGCCTTTCAAAATACTAATTTATTCGCCTCAATCGTGGAGTCGGAACGAGGGAGGATGGGGTTCGGTGTGTGTGTGTGTGTGTGTGTGTGTGTGTGTGTGTGGGAGGGAGGGGGGAGCGCCGGCGTCAACACTTCTCTATCACCGCTTCTCCGAAGCCGCTCGCGCTCCGCAGCCTGCTGCCGATAATCGCAGCAGCGCCAAGGAATCACTGCGCCGACGGTGGGTGCGGCAAGAAGGTGTTTATGAGCGCAGCCTCAAAGCACTTGAGCCCCCAGCCTGCGCACGAAGGCGGAGTGGGACTTGACTGTTCAGCAGCGTAGCAAATCTATTGCATTAATTTGGCAAAGATGGAAAGGACGTTACAAATGGATGCATTGGCACAGCAAAGGGAGACGCTACCGTTCGAGTTTACGGGAAAAGCCAAGTGTATGAATAACGCACACGCATATTATAAATAGCATCAGACACCTACAATTTATTGTAGCTGTTCATTCAGAATTTGGCCGAATAATCTGCTCATTATGCTGCATGCGTTGCTGGGCAAGCTAACATAACATCCCTTTCGTTTGCCGTTATGTTAGCACTATGTTACTGATTTTTTTTCTTTTACATTTAGGGGGCACTGGGTGATATGGATGTCAATCCTACACTGTTGGGAAGGTTATTCTGCTACGATCAAAAGCCACCCCATAATTGAGCACCTCTGGACGAGAGCCAGAGCGCACTATTGTGCAATTATGCATGGTTGGAGCAGAGCGGCGCTTCTTTTGGGGAATATCGTTGCCCCGGGAGGCCGGAGGGGATGGCGTTTCAGTGTAGATTATTGTAAGCGATCCATAACGATCTGCAGGTGGATGAAGCTGATTAATAACGGCTGTTGGAGGCACCACTGCGTGCAAAGGACTTCCTGCAATCCGAACCACCCTAGCTGGTCTTGTTCTCCCACTATCTGGTTAGCCCCGCCCGCAAGTTCCCCGTTCCAGCTTGCAACCGCGCAAGCTTTAAAGCCGCAACTGCGATTGTTTGATTACAAGAACAGATGGCTGGATCATTGTTACTTCCCAGAGAGCACAACTCCTACACTACCCTTGTTTGTAAGCAGGCGGGCGATTTATCAGTACTATTTTTTTCCTTAGGCACAGAAGCCGAAGCTTCAAAAGCGCGTCAGAGGTCGTTTCCGGACTGGAAAACCAGGGTTTTCGTTTTCGTTTCGAGTTCAAGTGCTGCTCAGCTAACACATCAGTGTTTACTCGTACCTCGGTCCAGACGGAAAGATCTAAAAACGGACTTTTCAGTCGTCGCTGTTTTGGCCTGCCGAAACAATATCTGACTTTGCTTCTCAAGTTTTCCCTCTTAATGTCATTATCAGACTGCGGGTCTAACTCGAAGTTGTCGGTCTTACAGTGGAGAAAGACTTTTTTCTCCCAGATACCCTGGTAAAAGAGTAGAAAGCGAAGGGACGTCAATATGTACTAAAGCTATATCGGCAGCCCTCCCAAATTAAACTCTAAAGGTTTGCTAATGTCTCAGAAGAGGATTTGAAATTATTATTAACCTCTGTTTCACCACGAAGTCTCGAAGTTAGGAACCTCTTTTCCGGGAGAAACCTGGCAAGAAAGTCTGCAGGGAGAATGCAATACATTTTGACTTGGACCTAAACCAATCGCAATACAATTGACACAGGCCTAATGTCAAAAATAATTAATGCAATAAACATTAGTTACCCCTCAATGCCTTAAAAACAATTATAGGCATCTGCAATATTTAAATGTCTATTAAAATGACACATAAGTACATTTATTTGGTATGAAACATTCTCCCAGATGTGTGGCTCCCACAGATATATAGATCAGCCTCGGGCATACAGGAGGTGACATTCTTAGACTGGATTCAGTTTGACTAAACTTCCCATTTTAGCTTCCTCATTTTGCTCACTAGGAGCTTCTCGACCACAAAAATCCACGGTCTCCGACATGAATGTTGCAATTCAGACCCCAGTTTTTTCTGTTTGTGTTGTCCGTTTTGTACTTTAGAATGGTGTTTTTTGTTGTAGGTGTTGAAATTCAGACTGGTGTTTCAGCTGTAGGTGTTTTGCATTAAGTGGGTGTTTCTGTGACCATTCTGTAGGTGTTGTGATTCAGACAAGCGTTTTTGTTGTAGGCGTTGTGATTCAGACGAGCGGTTGTGTTGTAATGGTGTGATTTAGAAGGGTATTTCTGTTGTAGGTGTTGTGGTTCAGAATGTTATTTCTGTTGTAGATGTTGTGGTTCAAAGGGGTATTTCTGTAGCAGGTGTTGTGATTCAGTCTATTGGTTGTGTTATTGCTGTTGTAGTTCAGAAGGGTATTTCTGTTGCAGGTGTGATTCAGACTACTGGTTGTGTTATTGCTGTTGTGATTCAGAATGGTATTCTTATTGTACGTGCTGTGCTTCAGAACGGTGTTTTGTGTTTCAGTAGGTCTATTATAGTTGTTCTGACTGAGGTTCTGGTGTATAGGTGTAGTAGGCTAATTCAGCCTGGTTTCTGTGCTGTAGGTGAGAATCTGACCACATTTTCCCTCAGTCGCCCCAGAGTTTCCGTAAACGTCAGCTTCTGTCGCTACCGCCGTGCATTTGCACTTCTTCGAACGCGAGGCCACCACAGACGAATTTAAATTTTCGTTTCAACGTGACTGGGCATGTGGCATTTCCAAATTGCATAAGGGGAAACTACTTCCGTTGAAGTGACGTGTACGTTGCATTTCTGAAAGGACATGACCTCCCCTACCAGCAGCTGGTCAGTGAATGGCGCCGTCTCAAAAGTCTGAAGGTCACAGTTGTGAATGCGTGTTCTGCTAAGTTTACCGAGCGTTTGAAAAGAATCCACAGGCACGTGTACTTAAGATAATTTGCGAACCGCATTGATGTTCGCAGACCAGGGATTTCGGTAATGGTGATTTATTGGGTATTCAGCTTCATAATTTACACGTTTAATTAACCACCAGTCTAATCTCTGCCGTGTAAGTCCTGTAGGGATTTCAGCCTAGCGAGACGCAGAGCGCGCGATGAGGGGGAAGCGCGGATCAGCGGGCGTCTGCGGATTTGCCTGCCAGATCCCGTCCACAGCTGGAGCCACTCAGTGCGAGAGAGGGGATACCTCCACCGGTCCGGCTCTCCGTCTGCGTGCGCCCCACCCCCACGCTCCACACGGCACCGGGTCCCTCCACACTTTCACGCTCACATCCTCACAGGGAGCAGGGTGCGCGATTATAACACGCAACCCGAAGCCTTGGAAACGAACGTTCTCCGATTTCCTCCCAAGGATGAGCAATGCCTTCCTTTCAGCCAAGCCAGCTCCGTTTCCTCTGAAATCGCTCACAAACTCCTATCCCCCTCGCTCGGTACCGCCCTGGAACCGCGCAGCGCCATTAAAGGCCTCCTTGGCATTAATTAGTTTAGAGCTTATTTAATCCATTAGAGACCGTTTTTTCTCTCTCTCTCTCACCCTTAAAGCGGAAATGTGCGTGTCAGGCTAAACCCTTTTCAACAATGGCCTAGCGGACGCCGCCGCTAGCTTTAATAAGCGGGGCCCACCCCACCCCTTAGATAACCCTCCCCAACTGCTGTGCGTCCGAGCCCTGACAGCTGTTCAAGCCCACAGCAGCCTGCGCTGCGCCCCCGTCCCTCTCACTGGAATGTGACACCGCAGTCACATGCCTTCAATGTCACTGCTAATAGATAAGGGGGTGGGGGGATTAGCCGGCGCTACAATGGCTCTGACGAGGTGGAGAATAATTAGCCTGGCTAGTGTCATCTAATTGTTTTTTAATTAAGGAAGCACTGTTTTTTTCTCCTTAACCCCGTGGACAAATAAGTCTTTGTATGTTTACTTTGTAGTGCCTAAATGCCTGCATTTATCATCTTTTAATGTAAAGATTTGTTTCAAAGATTCGAGTAGGATTCAATTGGTTTTCAATTAGTAAATCACTTTGACTCACACTTATTTATTTGTTGGTTAAATTTAAGGGCAAATATTGATTGAATCTGGATTTAATTGATTGAATTATGCTTCTTTTTGGATGGGCATTGTAAACACTGCCTTTTAAGTGCTGTAATAATATTTATATGTTGTCTTGGAAATGTTTCAGGGCTCACAAATGTTAGAAGAGCAACACATGTACATTTCCTAAGATATAGTGTTTGAAGTCATTTTTCAAAATAGTTTTTAGATTTTTAGGTACATTTTTGCATTGTACTTTTCTTCTGTTGCTGATGATTGAACTTGTAGAAAGGCAAGTCTCATCTGAGCAACCATGGTAAATATCACGTGTGATAGGACTGTATTTGGGCCTTTTACTGTGACCACATATGCTTTTAATGAGTTGTTTCCTCACTTCTGCTCTGGGGCTAATGAATGTTGCAAATTATGGTGAATTGCATATTAATGACTTCAGAATGAGTTCTAATGATTAAATAATGAAGATTTAACTGGGCAAGACTGAGATGTAGCTAAAAATCGACATCCCTGCTCTTACCTTAAAAGAACTGTGCATTCAGAAGTGCTGAAGTGTGCGGGTATTGACTCATGTTTCTGCAGTATCATAGTTTCAACATAAACAGTAATATAAATCTGCAGCATGCACGCTGACGTGCAGCGTGGTTTGAAATTCCCACAGCTCCAAGCTGAAAAAATCAGTTTGGTCTCCTGATTGTCACATGTAGAGCTCCTAACTCACTCTCATGCGGCGCTCCCTGACTGGTTTAATAAGGGCCAGGCGGTACCCAATCAGCAGGCAGCTTGATGAGCGTGCGACAGGGAGCGGTGCAAGGTTCGGTATGCGGCAAAAAAGCCACAAGGCAGTGACATCAGAGGCGCACAAGCTGGGCCGGCCCACTTGGGTGGCAGAAGTGATGGCAGTCCTGTTTGATGCTGTGGGCTTGACACATTCATGCTGGTGGGCTAACACCAGCCCCAGAGGCTTCTGGGAGAAGGGCACATCTGGGGCACATGCGCACTTGCACGATGTGTATGCCTGTGACCTCGCATGAGGTACCAGCTAAACTGGAAATGTGAGTACCTCACTTTAAGGCCTGTAAGCCTCCTTTGGTGGGATATGTATATTTTTGTTTTATCCCCAAGCACCACCCCTTCCCCCACAGGCATCTTGCCTTCGGATATCTTGGCATCTCTAAAAACACGCTCTTAAGGACACACAAATGGTCAATGTGTCCCAGCTGGCCACTGAGACCACAGAGTGACTGTGTGTGTGTATACTGTATGTATGAGGAAGGGAACATATTTTTCCCATTTTTTCATGGGGGAGGTCCCTCTTCCACTCTCCTTATTTAAAAAATTTCACTTCATATGGAAATGAAAATGAGCTGGATGAAATTGCAGCCCAATGCAAGCGCTTTGGTGTTTGTTTTAGATACTGAGAATAATCAGGAGCTGCAGTGTGGTAACAGGTTGTGTAAACTGGAAGCTGGTATTTGTTTTGGTTACCCCTGTGTGTGAGGACACATTGATCTGGCTGTGTAAACAGTGCACACTGGTGTGACACAGAGCTCAGAGACCTGCTGCCAGGCAGTTGATGGCAAGACTCACTGGTGCACATGGGGTTTCAGTGGAGGTCTGCATATGGAATGGGCAGCAGTATGCTTCTGTATAAATCCAGCTGAGTGCATGGACGATATGCAAGACGTAAGACGTATAAGTTAACCCTGGATACGTGTGTCTGCTAAAGCAATTAAATAACAATATGCATCGCACAATATTCTGCGTTTCCTCTGGGGTATCAGATGGAACGTACCAGTCACAGGTGGATTGTGATGCCCAAACACAGAAAACCACACAGACATGAATCCTCTTGTTCTGTTTTGACAGCAGCACTTGCAAAATCCCACCACCTACTGCTGAGCTGGTTCAGGGAATACCCTACGCACTCCTGCAAAGTCTGCCTATCATGTCAGCTCTCTGTCAAGGTGATGATCTGTTGTTTCTGGCATGGAAAATTAGACACGGTTTGAGATGGCACTTGTTTCAAGCCTGTGACCTGAATGCATACTGCATGCATATATACAGTATATGCAGCTCACCTTTCAACCTCCCTGCTCCTCTTCAGCAGAAGTTTTATCTCACAGGCGTAAGGACACTTTTAGTGTCAAATGTGGACGCAGTTGCCCATGAATCAGCTTAGGCAGCAGAGACACTCTTATATACTTAGTCCTTGAAGTGAGAACCAGCTAAGTAGAAAAGCCTTCATTTCAATATATTATTACACTTACCAACTAATTTTCAAATTAAAATAAATGACTTTTTTCCATTAACAAAAAGGACTGGTTGGTTTTCAGAATAAATCATTAAGCTGCTTAGGTCTAAATGTTCTATGCTGAATGTATAAATGGGAATCTCCATTTACTACCACTGTTTATGGAAACGTGTATCTACATATGTTAACCCTACTTTATGTGCATCCAGCTACGGGGCAGGGAGTTCAGTGAAGCTCTTCTGTGGACCCACCCCTGTGACCTTGATACTGCATAAGAGGTCATCTGGGCTTTATGGATAGATGCTAAATCCCTGTGTGTATAAAACCATCAGTTTTTATTCAGAACCTCAGATTAGTGCTGCATAATCAGACAAGCATGGATTTCTATTGCTAATGGATGTTTATGTGTTTGAGGTAGATGGCAAAGGTGACTGTCCTGTAACCGTGTTGTGGTGGTATCGTGGTAACTTGTTTACTCAATCTACTCCCTTGTAAAGGTAAACCATTATTGCCCCTCTCCTGGGTCACCACAATCAATGGGCACTAATGTTGTAGAGCATATAGCAACATACTGCTGCATAGTTTGTGGAACAGTTTGGGCTCGAGGAGCTCAGCTTCCAATGCCGAAACTCTAAACCAAAATTTTGATAAACGGAATTGTTCGGCGTAGTAATTTCCTCCTGTAGTCAAAAAAAAAAAAAAGATAAACTGGTCTATCATTCTAACACAACAGAATTTACTTTGAGATTAGATAGTTTTCTGGTGGAATCCGTGCTGCTGGTTATTCAGCTGAACTCTCTTTCACCGAGTGATTTTTCACTACAGGTCACTCGGAAACACGCAGCGGTTTCTGTGATCTCACCCAACCGGCGGTTTTCACCAAACTTCGCAGCACAGCGCTGTGTTTGAACAGCACAGCGATAAACCAAGCTGTTGTTTTTTTCCTGGAACTTGGTTTGCCTTGGCCTCAAGCCAGCCACTCTTGGTCATAATATCGCGGGCTGGTTTAACTTCACAAACGAGTAGCCTACTGTAGATTGTGTAAAACCTTTCCCATATAGGTATATTTTTTTATTCCAGTATTTTATTATTTCCCAGTATAATCTGCCTGAAACTGTTATCTCATAATCAGGCATTGTTAATGACGTTTTAACGTGTGAGAATGAGTGCCATTATTCGGAAAGAGTTGCTAGCCAGCCATTTCGAGATTGTAATGAGCACATGTCGCGCCTTGTAACTATAAGCGGAGTTTGCACGTCATTCAGTCTAACCTCAGGCGGAGACATTAAACGCGATTACTGTGTTTGCGCCAAACCTCGCTATTCAATTTGGAACAAACAGCGGAAAGCCCGGTATCAAGGCAAAGGCTGAGCAAACCTAGCATATCACCAAGTAATCAATCGTCTGAAACACTCTGTCTCTACACGCAGTAGCTAATGATTATCAGTTTAGAAGGCGCAGTGTTTAATAGGCGTGTGTGCGTGCGGGTTGTGGTGTGAGAGTGTTTTAGCAGGGAGGTTAACCTCCTTAGTCTCTGAAATGTTTGAGCTCGCACGGGACCCATGTGCGTGTTTGAGTTTGAATAATATCGCGTACGTCGCTACACTCGTACGCACACGACCAACCTTGAAATCACTCAAGCATCTGGAATGAGGCCTGGTCAGAATATATTTTTCCGCTGCTCTTTAACGAGGCGAGGCTAATCTCGACAGCGAATCTGTATCCCATTCAGCGGGAGCCGCAGCGAGGAACATTGGCTGTTAAGTATCAATATCCTCCGGCTCTTCTCCGCGCGGAGTGTCGGGCGATGTGCGCGTCAGCGGAAGGGCTCCGCCGCGCAACACTTATTACCCCGGTGTTTTCCGAGCCCCCGTATCTCGCTGACAGCTGGACGGGCGTTCTAAATGGCAGCTTGAAGGTCGAGAAAACGTGCTTCCTGCGGCCCGTTTGCTTTTCTGCATACATCTATACAAACCCTTAACAAACGGGTCTATTTAGGACAATATTTTAAGTGCAATACTGTATTACACCGAACTATGAAAGGGGTTTAAGGATGTCGACCTACTAAAGTTTCAAGAGCTATTTCTAGGCCTCAAAAAATTTAAAACTCAGAAGATCGCTCCAAGATTGTCGCAACTCCCAGAGTTAACGGAACAATGCAAGCCTTAGTAAAGCTTAAATTTAATGCTTTCACACCCACATTGTATGCCCCTTCGGCCGTAACTAATTTGCCTCCAGCTGGCATAGAGCCGTAGGTGCTTGTCTCAGCTGCTAAACCACAGTTTGAAGGTGTGAATCGCTCTACAAGATTGAGGTGTTCAGTGTGACCGTATGTATAGTATGTATTTTAACGTCTGCTTTTCACTTCTTTGACATGTAAAGTGTAAATGAAGTCGTAAAATACTAAACACCTCCCCCGACCAACCACTACCAATGTTGCAGATTAGGTGTAAAATCGAAAATTGAAATTTTGTTTTAAAATGGTGAAAATTGATTGGGATTGACAGACGTGTTTATTTATCTTTGGGTGGGTGGGTTGGGGTTGCCAGTATTCAAGATATACAAGCCAAGGTTAGAATCAGCAGCTGACATCTAAATGGAAAACACAATGAATTATGTTTTGTTGTGATAGCGCTTTAGGAAAATGAAATTTTCCATTACCCATCTGACCTTGTTAGAATATACAGGACAAGTCAAATTGCGGCACTACCTGTTCAATTTGCTGTATCGTATAATACCACAAGTCACATTAAAGGTGGCTATAAATTGGGGTGGGATTACAGTTAATGTTGCGGTAGATTTTTGTCAAGGCTTGGAGTTAGAAAAGTCTGGGTAGAGAAAGTGAGTGCAAACCAGGTCAGCTAAGTCTTACCACACAGGCCTGTCTCTAAAAGATGATCATATTTGGTAGCAAAACCAAAATGTAATTGTAAAAAGCATCAGTCTCACCCTTGTATTTCCTGTTCCAGTTGACGCCTGTCTAGTTTGTACCAACAGCATCTGAACAGTAATTTTATTCTGTGTGCAAATGCCAATTCACCAGGTCACTCATGGCAAATGGCTTCCTAGATGCTGTGGGTGAGAAAACTTGAGTATCGACCTCTTTTATGCGAGAGAAAGGACAGTGGTCCTGTCACAGAGGTGTTTTAAGAGGATTAAGAACCATGCACCATGGATGAATATATGGTATAATGAGTTGACTTGGACCTGTGAATGCCATGTACATAACACCTTGGTCATTCTCAGTAAACCTTATGTTTTTTTAAAAAAATGGTTCACCAGTATGTAAGATTAAAATACGGAGTGTAAAATACAGTGTAAAAGACACTCAGGATAAATAACTCTTTCATGTTGACATTTTAAGCACGCTCATAAAATAAGGATCAACAGGAATTAAAGAGCTTGAGCCATGGGTTGGAGATTCTCTTTTATTGCCATTTTAAAGTTTTTTTTTTTTGTAAAATATAAATACAAATGGGGTATTCTTTAATTACAAAGTTTAAACACATCTCCATAAACGATAAACACACCAATCAGAAACACTTACTGCAATTGACACCCCGTTATTTACAAGTTCAAGCACGCTTTGGGCCAAACGGCTTATATCGTTTTAGTATCTTAAAACTTATTTAATATTTTACAAAAAACACATGAAAATATCTTAAATTTCTCATCTTAAATAAGAGAAAAGAAAAAGCCAAGTCTGAACAAAGGTACAAAACTGCTCCTGAAGTTTGAGCTCTAAGAGAAACAAACCCAGAAGGTAATCTGCTTCCAACGGATGCGAACTCCATATTCAAAAATAACTTGAGCTTTCAAACGATATCCATTCACCTGACCAAGGCAGGTATGTCTGTAAACTAACGATGAGGTGCACAGTGTAGATTAGAGTAATACGCAGGAAGGCTTCGCCGACTACAGCCCTGTGAAAATGAACGCCTTGAGAATCCGCTCACTTCTCACGGCTCCGGCGCCTCGGCTCTCAAATTAGCTGTGGAAAATGTTGACGTTTCTTTTCTTTTTTTTCATGAGGGAGAAAAAAAAATAGGCAGCATATATAAAATGACACACAAATCAAAAGAAATATATTTATATATTTATTTATAAAAATAAGATAAATGTTAAATTAAGAGTCCTTCTGAATTAGAGCTGAACGCGTCACACCCTTTGGTGAGGAGAGACGGCTGTCTGTGTTCCCCTGCTATCTACACTATGTACAGGTGGGCGGGGCCCCGGCTGGGTCAGGACCTCGCCGTGGCAACGGGGTCCCAGCTGTCATCCAGACACTCCAGGGAGGAGCCGAGCAGGGCCACCAGCTCGCTGCTGATCTCCACCAGGTCCAGCAGCTCCTTGCTGTCTGGCAGGAAGCCCTCCAGCTCGTCCGGGCTGGAGAACAGCTGGCTGAGGGATGCCTGCTTGTAAAACTCCGCCTCTGCGATGGTTGCCACCTCGATGTTGGTGTATGTGGCGCGGAACGTCCGCGCCGACATCTTCAGCCTCTTCAGCACATCTGACAGCAGCAGCCAGTTCCGAGGCCTGAGGGGAATGAGGGAGAGGACGAGAGGTCAGAAACACAAAAGAACACCACTGTTGTCACATTCTCTTTATTCCGTCTTAATCCACTTCATGTGTTTTTTAGTACCTCTGTAGCATTTATTGTACGGGTCTCCAGTACTGCAGTTCTGTCATGGGTGCAGACACGCACGCACACACGCACACACACACACTCACACACACGTGGGCACACGCACGCACATGCACACAGGACCGGAGAGGAGCGGGAGACGCGATCTGATCGATGGCACTTAAAGCGTTTTAAGAGCAGGCCTTTGGGCGGCGGGCTGAGTGGAGCGCAGAGGAAATGCGAGCAGCGCTGAGAGCGCTTCGGCCGACGCAGGGCACAGCGCGGGAGAGTCATTAATACTGCATCAGGACGGAGCGGGAGGGGGTGGGGAGAGATGGAGGGATGGAGAGGGATGGAGAGGGATGGAGAGGCAGCTCCAGTGCGCCGCGGCCGTGCGGGAGGCGATTAGATCCTTCTGTGCTGAGCAGCGGCCAGCTCCGGCCATGCCCTCCACACAAAGCCCTTCCTCTCAGACACCGCCTGAGCCCGGTCCCAGCGGGGAGACCTCTAATAACCCCCCAGCCCCCAGGTGAGACTTATTACTTTATCAATACTCCACTAATAATGATCCGGGCCTCGGCCCTTTAATTAAAAGCCCTAAATGAGGGCAGTTACCCAACCAGGCTGGGGAATCTGGGTGACTGGTAATTACCAACCTTCCAACAGAATGCTTGATAAAAGGTAGGATTTACAAATTGCCCCTTCAATTACTGGAGATTATCACCGGGCTCGGCTCTAACTGGTAAAACCTGAAAGCCCGCCCAACGTCCGCCAGCGTGAGAACAACACCGAAACGAAATAAAAAGGCTGCCTCTGATGACTCTGAAGCGGTCTGAATCGGTGCTGGTGTTATGCGATAGGTGTTTGTACCTGTGGAGACAGCGTCTGGGCTCAGGGGCTGAATGAGGCGTGTGGGGGATGATGTTGAAAGTGACAGTGATGAATCCTCTCATTAAGTACAGTAATGTATCTGCTCACCCCTGGGAGAGGGACACCTGGATGTTGTAGCAGGGCAGGAGGGGCCGGTCGGAGAACTCAAACTCGAACACCTCCCTCTGCTCCTCCTCCTCCTCCTCCTCGCCCGGCCCCGGGGGGTTGGCCAGGATGTCGAAAGCAGACAGGTCGTCAGCAGGCTCTGTGGACGACAAAAAGAACCGAGTCACACCTCCCCCTTTCTGGAACTGTATGACTGTATGTCTTCATGTGGACACACACACACACACACACAATGCACAAGAATCCACCCCCACACGTACGTAAGAATCCTACCCACACACACACACACACACACACACACACACACACAAAAAGAATCCCCCCACACCCACAAACACACCCACACACATATGCATGCATGCATAAAAATCCTATCCTCTCACACACACAGGCTCCAGCACATGGCCTGCTGCAGTCCTGTGGGCTGTAAGGGGATTTATGCGCGACTGTGTGCCTGTCCAGGAGTGATTTGCGGCGAGCTCCTCTACAAAAACAGCGCGGTGTCACCCCTGGCGTTCGTCTGATCCAGCCCTGCCAGGTGTTTCCCTGAAGCTGGCTGCTCGGCACGGCTCCGCTCCCCCCTCCCAGCCCCCACCTCCACCCCCGAATTATTCCTGAATAATTCAGACACAGCGCCGTCTCGCAGACGTGCCTCTGAGCTTCCAATTGCCGGGAAAAGCACTTTCCGGATCAAATGAGTCACATTCTCATCCCTTCCCCTATATCTATTTATTCAAAATCTCATTTCAGCTTTCTAAATATATTTCTTTAGCAGGGATTGGGAATACACAAACACGGCAGCCTGGAGACGGCGCACGGCCGGCCAGCGTCTGAGGGCAGGGAGCAGAGCTGCAAGGAGCGGGAGGAGGAGGAGGAGGAGGAGGAGGGACGATACACCACTACAGTCCGTCTCAGCACTCAACCTCCGGGGGGATCTGACACTGAGTGGTGGGGGGAGACAGAAATACAGACAGGGAGAGAAAGAGAAAGGGGAAGGGAGAGAGAGAAGGAGAGAGAAATAGGGAGAGAGTGCGAGAGAGAGAGAGAAAGCGAGAGAGAGAGCACGAGAGAGAGGAAGAGAGAGAGAGAGAGAGAGAGCGGAAGAGAGAGCGCGCTCAAACAGAAGCTCTCTAAGGGCCCGCTTTTACACGCGAGGTTTTTTTTTTTTTTTTTTTTCCGAAGCGGCACTCAGAGAATCCAAAAATAGACGGCAAACGGGCGAGGGCCGTATCACGGCTGTGCAGTAATTCCAGGAATTAGGGGGACTGCGCGGCGGCAGAGGAGTATTTAACTGCTGGAGTGGAGCATATTGGATGTGTCCTACTGATATTTATCAGTTCGGGGGATTTTTTTCCCTCCATCCCGGCTTTGCGCTCACCTAAAGCCCATGGCCGATTACGAGGTTTATCGCTGGAGGACTTTCCTACATTCAGAGAGAAACGTGCTGCTGCCTCCCTCCCTCAGCCCGGGATGAAAAAACACGCCGGAGCCTTTGTTCCTCTTTAACATGGAGGGGAGAATATCAATAGGAAATGCAGGAGCGATCAGATGGCGCTCGCCTGACTATGGCTGGATCAATGCTGGTCTCCAGCAGGGAAGTGCCAGAGGCTCTCTGCGCTCCCGCGCTCCCCCCCCTCCCCCCTCCTGTGTTTTGGGGCACTCACCGCACACTGCGCTGCCGTAGAAGTCCCAGTAGAGGCGCGGGTCCCCGTCAGCGCGGCCCTGCAGGTCCGCAAAGTAATCTGTGGAGACAGGAGAGGGAAACGGTGCACGTCAGGCATTGGCAGGGGACGCACACGGCTCTCAGGAAGCAGCGCACACACACACAGACGCACACAGACGCACACACACAGACGCACACACACAGACGCACACACACACAGACGCACACACACACACAGACGCACACACACACACACAGACGCACACACACACACACAGACGCACACACACACAGACGCACACAGACGCACACACACACAGACACAGACGCGCACACACACACGCACAGACGCACAGACAGACACACACATACAAACACGCACACAGATAAGCGCACACACATGCTTCTAATCACCATTCATCTGCATCTCATTAGGACCGCTGCTGATCACAGTTCAATACGATCACGAAGTGTGCATATGTGTGCGTGGAGCTGAGCAGTTGGGTGGCAGTGAGGCGATCAGGGCATTATCTATTCCCCCTGTGTGCGCAGTCATGGTTAACGCGCCCCCCGCCCCTCTCCCCTCTGCGCGGCGGAGGCGGTGTGAGGTGAGGTGAGCAGCCGCGCGGCGCTTGATTAGAAATCTCCTGCTGAGAGCCAACAAATTGGGGGAGGAGCAGTAAATCAGCAGGGGAGACAGCGCGCCGGGACACGCCGCTGATTTACGGCTCTCCTGCACGCCGCGCCGCGCCGGGACCCAGCCATCAGACACAGAGCAGGGAGCGCGGCCCCCCGGGGCCGCACAGGGGCCGCCCCGCGGCAGGGCAGCGCCCCCACACACGCCCAGCTGCTCCTCTGACTGAAGTGCAGCGGGGCCGCGCGCGCTACGTTTTAATCTGCGATGTGTCGGGTGAGGCGGCTCGGGAGTGCCCCAGTGCACACAGGTCATTTGTTAACTCCTTTCACTAGACCCCCCCCCCCCCCCAGTCGCCACACAGAGCAGAGTAGCCTCTGGACACCTCAGACCCAAGGCTCGGATCATTCCACTTTCAGCAGGGCCAGACGGGGCAGGTGCAGTTTGGTTCAGAATGAACCAGTTTGTATCATATCCTGGCCATTTGCTTGTTTTGTCATAAAAACTACCTTACTGAAACCTTATCTACACAGCTGATGTAATGTACGCACAGACTGCCCATACCCTGTACCTACTCCGTTCTACTCACTGTCATACAGGGTATTATATGTAGTAGTCTACAGTTGCTATCCAGTTAATATAATTACCTTTGTCCACAATATTACTTTATGACACATTACAGGAATCAGGGTTTGCGGTCATGATATGGTAATAAGAGGCAGACTGGATTACTGAATATTCATTTCCATCAGTGGGATCATCTAAAACAGCAGACACTTTCAATTCCAACCATGTGTGATGTGACAAATGCAATACTAGTTCCTGCCATTTCCTGCTGAGTACGAGTGGCCGGTGAATTACTGGGTAATTCCAGTGAGCTCTCGGGGTGTGGGTTAGAATGTCGCAGCAGCGCCCACAGTCTCTAAATGGCTGATGTCGGAGGTGTCTGTTCTGTGCTATACATTTATTAAAATGATAAATGAATGCAAAGAGAGTGGACCTGACATTCGTACAACTATAATAAAATCAAAAACCTAAGTGAGGACAAAGCTGTAGGAGCTCACACTCAAGGTCAAATGCTTCACGTTGGGTATATTTACACATGGCGTCTGCACCAGTGTTGAGACTGCTCTCATCTTCAACACACTCAAGGAGCGATGAAATGCACTCCCCCTTCGTCCCCTGTGTATTTTCCCGCATCGCAGAGACGTCACCGTGCATCAGCGATCGGCCAGGTGTATTTCAGATGCAACAGGAGTCTTCAGGCATCCAAATTGCTCCCGTCGTGTTTGATGCGGGGGGATGTTCCCCGCGGCTCCTGGCTGCATTTGAAATGCTAAGCAGGGGAGGGTAATTAGCCGGGGAGAGGCAGCGCGGTTCCCAGCGCGGGCTCACAGGCTGCTGCTCGCCTGGCACTGCCACTCCGCGCTGCGCTCCGGTGCCCCGCCCCCTGCCCGCGCCCCGCCCCCTTCCCAGGCCACACCCCCCGTCCACACTTCCAGACTGCCTGCCCCTCTCGCCACACTGACACACCATTCCAGAGGAAGAGACGAAGCTCTCGTCTGCAGTGTCTCTCTGAAGCTCACACCGGTGTCCGCTGTTGCTTCACTGTGGGTTAGGCAATGATGGGAAAGCTAAAACGAAGCCCTACTCAACGTCAGCTGTACTGGAAGAAAGACAGATCGCGACCCTTGACCTAGACGCCAGGCACGCGGCCTCTCTCTCCTGTGCTGACATGATCACAGCATGTCACCGGTCTTTCGTTAATAACCACCGTATCTCATAACTATAATTTTCCTCTGCTCTAACTAGCTCTAAAGCATAAGAATTTGCTTTCATTACACACTCCCAAATGGCATCTTCCAGGTGACTTTCTTAGAGCTGAAAAATCCTATAAAACATTGAGCAGCAAAACAAGCACTTCAATCCCACAGGGCAAGATTATGAAAATAGCAGCTGCGCAAATGCCACAAATAGTGCTGTGGATTAGTGCGGACCTCCAGACACCCCATTCCAGCAATTCAGCAACTTTAAACCCACCACAGGGCGCAGCACTTTGAAGGGGAAATGAAGATTTCCCCAATCGGGCTAATCCCCCCTGTCATGTTGGAGTAAATATGAGGACGACTCGTCTTCGGCAGGAACACCCTCTGAAGGTGGCCACCGTATCTCAGGGTGTTTTACACTTAAAAGGTCAGTTTTACACACACGCACGCACACAGAGCGAAACGCAGGGCTGGAGAGCTGTGCCAAGCCTACTAAGTGACTGGGTTTGTATGCAGTGTGTGTGTGTGTGTGCGCGGTATGTGTGCGCAGTGTGTGTGTGTGTGTGTGTGTGTGTGCGCGGTATGAATGTGTGCGCGTGTGTGCGCGGTATGTGTGCGCAGTGTGTGTGTGTGTGTGTGTGTGTGTGCGCGGTATGTGTGCGCAGTGTTTGTGCGCGCGCGTGCAGTGTGTGTGTGCGCGGTATGTGTGCGCGCGCGGTATGTGTGCGCAGAGTGTGTGTGTGTGTGTGTGTGTGTGTGTGTGTGTGTGTGTGTGTGTGTGTGTGTGTGTGTGTGTGCGCGCGGTATGTGTGCGCAGTGTGTGTGTGTGTGTGTGTGTGTGTGTGCGCGGTATGAATGTGTGCGTGTGTGTGAGCGGTATGTGTGCGCAGTGTGTGTGTGTGTGTGTGTGTGTGTGCGGTGTGCGGTGTGGGAGCGTGCTGCCGCTGCAGGGCTAGGCTGATTAATAAAGCTCTGGGCTGACACAGCGGGGGTGGGGGAGGGGTACAGTGAGGAATGCTTCACTCTCTGAGCACAGAGCGCCGCGTTCTCTACATCTCTCTGAACAGCAGCGTGGCCTTCCCCTCAACACCACACACACAGACACACACACACACACACACACACACACATGCAGACACACGCAGACACACACACACGCAGACACACACACACACAGGCAAGCACACAATCCTAAAATACTGTACTCCACATATACACGTACACATATGTACACATACACATATATACACACACACACACACACACACACACACACACACACACACCACAGCCCCCAGAGCAGGCTGTAATCCTTTTTAGAGTCTACACCATGTCACAGTCTGCGCCCATAACTCCATGAGCTCAGATTAATATCAGCTTATTCCACACCATCATGGCTGCTGCTTAAAAAAATAAAGCAGGCTTGCTTTTCTAAAGAGCACGGGGAAAAACAGACAGACAACCTAAATAAAAATAATTTAAAAAAAAAAAATAAATAAATAAAAAATCCAAATCTGCTCTCAGAGGCCCGTATCCAAACACCGGGAAAACTTGAGCTTAAGTAAACACAGCAGCTGTTGCTAAGTAACCAGATACCCGAGCGAAGCGTGCCGAGGGCTGAACAACATCCCTTTTTCGCGGAGCGGCCGTCAGTTCCGAGAAGCGCAGTCAGCGGCGGAGCTCACCTAACAGGAAGCACTCCATTAGGTCGCTGTGGGTCATCTTCAGCAGGCCGCGGCCAGAGTAGGTGGCCAGCGTGGGGTCCGCGCCGTACGACAGCAGCAGGCGCACCACGTCCAGGTGGTCGTTCTCCACCGCGTCGTGAAGAGGCCTGGGGGGGAGAGAGGAACGCACACCGCCCGGTCACTACGGGGCTCGCCGCACCTGGTGCTTAAAACCCGCTTAAAACCCGCCGGCGATCGCGCTCGTCTACATTTATGCTTGGTCGCTTCAGTAGACGGTCTGATCCACAGCGACTGGGAAAGCAAAGCTACGTCAGTGGGTGTAAGAGCTGGGATGCCATGTCCAGGCACTCAGCCCTGCCCTTATCCACCGTGGGAGGAGGAATTCCACAGTTTTCATCAGCCAACACCCCCACAGACAGGCTCATACCAGCTCCTTTTCAGCTGTCCGGGTTCCTCCGGGAGCCTACGACTACTACAGGAGGGGCTTGACAGGGAAAAACAAATTCAAGGCCACAGTCTCAGCACACAATTTAACACCCCATACCAAGCACCAAATTTAACACCATACTCTCAGCACCAAATTTAACAGCTCATTCCAAGCACCAAATTTAACACCATACTCTCAGCACCAAATTTAACACCTTAATCCAAGCACCAAATTTAACACCATACTCTCAGCACCAAATTTAACACCTTAATCCAAGCACCAAATTTAATACCATGTTCTCTAATTTAATGCCATATTTTAAGCACCAAAATTTAAGAACACAGTCCAAGCACTAAATTTAACACCAAACTGTAAATCTACTGTATGATGTTGTTCCCTTTTAGCAGAAATATCATGAATCAAACTATCTGAATGCATTTTTTGATACTCCTACAAAAATCAATTTTCCACAAACAATTTAAATATATAAAGATGCTCTGAAACTCATGGGCATTTGATTTTTTTTTTTCAATGATCATTTTTGATCATTGATTCATTTCCAGGTATAAAGTGTTATTTATTAAACCAGTAGTATACTAGTTAACAGAATTTTCAAATTAATTACATTTTGCAGATTACGACAATGACAACAGGCTCATTCTTTTTTTATAATCTGCTGCACACTCTCTAATTAGCTCACACTGAAATAACGGACTTCAGTTTCTGAAAGCCTCCTGTTGATGTTAACCCATAATTACAAAACATGTAATTACAGGAGCTTTGGTAGCGTGCGCTCAAGGAGACAGAAAGGGAGCGTGGTGACGAAGCCTGGGGAGTCAAGGAGATGGTGTCTGACTCTGCTCTTCCCCAGCACCCTCTCAAGTGTGTGTGTGCATGTACTAATAAGTCTCTGTCTGTGGGCGTGTGTGTGTGTGTGTGTGTGTGTGTGTGTGTGTGTATCAGACAATGTCTCTGTGTGAGCAGGATGTTTGTGAGTGCGTGTGTGCGCGCGAGTGAATGTACCATTATTGTGTTTGTGCGTGTGTGTCTGTATCAGACAATGTCCCTCTGTGAGCAGGATGTGTGCGCGTGTGTGTGTCTGGCAGCGAGTGTGCGTGTGTGCTGTGTGTGTGCTCGGAGGCGGCCCGTGCCTGGTTCCGTCCTGAGCGCTGCAGTTGATGTCGGCTCCGTGCTCCACGAGGTGCTGCACAATAGACAGCCAGCCGCGGGCGCAGGCTTCATGCAGGGCGCAGTAGCCCGCGTTGTCACGGTGATTCACGTCACACACCTTGTTTTCCAGGCAGTACAGCACCACTTCCTGGAGAGAGAGAGAGAGAGGGGGGGGCGTGAGGAGCAGAGGAGACGCGGCAAGGTTACTATGGCTGTAACGGGAGCGCAATCTTCCACGGCAACAGACAAGGCCAAGGAAGTGACGGGCTCATAAAGCATCCCGCTGTCCTGGCGGTCACACGCGCGCTCTCCCGGCCGCGCTGTCGCTGCGAGCCCGCCCTTCCCCTCAGCGCACTGCGCAGTTTTCTTCCATTTAGAGTGAAGCGCGAGGGGCTGGAGCAGGCCGATAATTGGGCTACCGCGCAGGCCACTGGGGTGAACCCAGCTCTGCGCCTTTCCTTTATTTATTTATTTTTCTAGGAGCCGACAGAGGCTGGGATGAGCAATGGGCCTGGATTTAATACGCCGGGACTTGGGGAGAAAACAGCTCATTTGAACGTGTACAATCTTTTCACTTTTTCCTATTTCTATGTAAATTTGAGCGGCGCCGGGCGCGGCTTTTTTCCATAACGCTCTCCTTTCTGTGGCAAAGGGCCGGGCTGAGAGAGGCTCCTCCGACCTGTCAACAATGGCCAGATGGATCGTCTGGGCGTCTGGATAACAGGTCTGGTCCCGACAAACCCGCTGGTTTGGGTCAGTCAGACCTGTGTGTTCTCACTGTGGTGCTGAGGGGAATCTGAAACGACCTGAGCTCTCTCAGCAGCAGGACTCTTGACGGGACACAGCTTTAAAGTGTACGCCGCTGCCCTGTGCCCCCCTCTCAGGGGAGGCGAAAGCACAGGCTCACCCCTGACACTGTGCTTACGATGCGCGGCCTGGTCCGTGCTCCTCCGTTACCCAACCCGATGGGGAGGCTGCACTCCCTTTGTTAGGGAATCCTGATGGAATTTAAATGAAGCCAGTGATCAAAAAACAGGCAAAACTGTCTGAGCAGCTGACTCACATCATCTGAACAATGCGTCTGAATGAAAGACTTGCCTTGACAGGCAATCGTGAAGGATGGGCAAAGTCAAACAAATAAGGGAGTCTCTTGTGAGTGAGCTGGACGCCAGCATCACGGCTCGGCCTCAGACAGTGCAATTCTTCCCAGTGTGCGCCCCTCTGAGCGGCGTGTGCAGGGGACTGGGATCAGGGCTCAGGAGCACAGACGACTGAACTTCCAGACAGAAATCACACGCACAGGCAGAGAGGCCCACCTCACAGTGTGGCCCGTTAGGGCAGACCAAACACATTTACAGCACAAACCCCCTGCCCCTACACACTCTAGCAGGCCTAAGCCTGGGGAAGCAGCTGAAGGTCAACACAGAGGCTACTTGTTGATCCATGCAACTGCAGCTGTATGGCTTGGCTAGTTAGCATTCCCTAGTCTGTGTGTGTATATATATTATATACAAACACACACACATGCTCCGATGCAAAGGGGGGTGGGGGAGGAGGGGCCCTCTTCATACCCCGGGTTAATGCAATAATGAGAATGCAGGTTTTTAATGATGCCCTTCCCCATTCATGCACGTCTCGCTGGCCCCATTCACTGCAGGCGCCTGATCGGTAGCTAGGATACCGCATGAAGCTGCAGCCGGGCCCACGCGAAGGAGGCCGGACGCCGCCGCACTGAACTCTCAACCCCCCCACCCCCCAAACGGCGCCGGTGACCCCCACCCACACACCCACGCGTGTGGAGTTAGACCGACGGGAGAGCGGCTGGCTTCACAGACCCACGCAGACTAACTCCTCAAAGAGCAGGGAACCTGGGCGGACGCAGACCAGGCCGAGGCTCCCTCCCTGAGAAAAACACGCCCCCCGGGTCCCGCTCACACACCTGCGGGCCGCCTGACCCCGACCCGGAGCCCGCGAGCTAGCCTGGGGAATTCCTCTCGCAGAGCGCAGGAGGCTAGCTTTCAGCGCTGGGAGTTAAGCATTGCATTAAACAGACAATAAAGCTCTTTAATAAGCAGGGGAGAGCGCGGGCTCTTATTGAAAGCTGTAGATCGCGGCGAGTCGCTGATGTCTCTGCAGTAAAACGAGACGCCCTCCAATCCCCCCTCCCCCCACTCTCCTTTTTAATCTCCTTCTCTAGAGTGCTTCCCTGCGCTCAGCCGCAATCAATGCATCAACATTAATTCATGTTTAACCCTTTACAGCAGCGCAGCGCGCCGCACACATCTCACACAGATCTCATCACACACGCACACACCGCACTCCTGCCCAACACACACCTTCCAAATTAAGGTAGATCTAACATCGGAACCTCAGAGAACACACGCGCGCACGCACACACGCACACACGCACACACGCACACACGCACACACGCACACACGCACACACACACACACACACACACACACAGAGCTTTCTTTTTAAAAGCGGATGAAATGGCACGCGCAGAACTCCGGCAGGAATGCGAGTAATGTAGAGGACTCAGATGTCTCCTGTTTATGCGATTATCTGCGCACTCGCTGCTCCGCTAAGGTGGAGCTACTTGAAACCCTCAATTAGGCACGAGAGCCGCTGCTTTCGCCCAGACCCCCCCACCCCCGTCACCCACCCACCCCCCCCCGGGCTAGATCAACAGCCATCTCCACAGCGCCCTGGGCTCCGACCCTGGCGGTCAGCGCTGTGGGGCAGATTTAGAAGCTTCTACAGGCGCTGTGGAGGACGTGCCGCTGCCTGGGAGCGGCTCTGATAAAGAGCGCGGCCAAAAGCCTTTTAATTGAAAGAGATTTGACGAGCGCTCGGTGCGTGGGCGGAGGGCTGGCGCCGCGACTCGCCGAGCTGGCAGGCGTCAGCGCTGCGGCGCGGGAGCCATATTCCCTCGCAGCTCCGCACGGGCAGGACCAGACACGAGGAGTCGGGGGAGGGGGGGAGGGAGGGGGAGGAGGGCTGGGAGCAGTGGGTGGGGGGGGCGGTCTGAGGGCCTCTGTTCCTCCCAGTGGGGGGGAGAGAGCCCGCGAGTCCCAGCCTCAAACATCAAAGGGCAGAGCGGACACGGCGCGGAGGAATCCCAGCGCAGATCAACCCGAATAACACCGACCGCATTGAGCGGAGAGTGTGCGTGTGTGTGTGTGTGTGTGTATGTGTGCCTGCGTGTGTGTGTGTGAGGCTGAAGTGTGTGTGTGTGTGCGTGTCTGTACGTGTCTGCGTGTGTGTCAGCATGGCGACGCTCTCCGGCAGCCTCGTTCTTCCTGGGATTATTAGCACTGCCAGTAGCCGCAGCAGGTACCTGGGAGAGCGCGCTCAAACCGCCTAGGCTTCATTTGCAACTCCCCTCATTAACATTTTAAACGCAGCAGCGGCGTGCCTTTAAACCGGAGAGCGCTGCTTTCATGTGCAGCGACAAGAATCACAAAACCAAATTAACATGAAATATGCAGAGGGCCGGACGCGGGGAGGGGGAGTGCCAGCGGCCGAGGGCGGGGGCGGGGGGGGGGCGTTCCTGGCACGCACGGCGGGGACTGCCGGACTCGAGAGGCCGTTACGCAGGCACCGCCGTGAGGAATCGACGCGGTCACATCGCATCCGCTCCCGCTAAAATGTGTCAGTGGGTGTTCGTGCGTCTCGCTTCTCGGTGGAGTTGCCAGCTCTCCTTTTATTCTGGGTTTCACAGGTTTCATCCGTAACTGCTGACAGCATTTAATGAAATACAGAAACACACACCTTCACGGGCTTTAGGACACATCGCATTTACCTGTAAAAATAACGTGTATTTCCCCAGCCCATTCTCACAAGAGGACACACACACACACAGATGCACGCGTGCACACGCGTGTGCGCGCACGTGCGCGCACACACACACACACACACACACACACACACACACACACACACACACACACACACACACAGACCAGGAAAGCAGGACTAGTGAAGTGCTGCCAGGCTGCCGTCTCTCCGCATGTTGCGTAACGGCAGCCCCTCCACAGCCTGCGTGTGTTTGGGAGAGGGTGGGAGACTGGCGCCCTGCCCTGGGGTGGGTGCGGGGCTAATTTTGGGGAGCGAGCGCGGATCCAGCAGCCGCGAGCGGTGCGGCCTCGCGGCCTCGTCCTCTCTCTCTCTCCCTCTCTCTCGCTCGGGAGCCCCAGGGAGCTGCCCACGGCTTATCGCACACACGCAGTCAGAGAGGCGCTTCCTGCCTGGAGAGGGGGGCGGGCGGAAAAAACCTGCCATTACGAAAACAAGACGCTGACCGCTGCGCAAACAACAGCAGCGGGACGGGGGTACACGCGAGACAGGAAATGACCCGTACCCTTCCTGTGCAGCACAGAAACGCAGCGCCGCTTTAAACCCTGACGCCTCGGTGCCATGCCGCTGTCCCCACCCTTCTGCCAGTGGGGTCAGAGGCCCCACACGGTTGGCGCTCTGCGGGCCGCGGGTGGAGGAAATCGCAGCTGTCAGGACTCTTTACAAAGACGGGAGAGCGGGAGATTTCGGGCAGACTCCGGGGTTAATGAAGCCGCACCCCTGACCAGTGAGAGACGGCCCTGCTGGACACGACTAACACCCCCCACCCTCCAACGCGTGCAGCTATCTGACAGAGCAGGGTCTGGGGACGACAGGCAGCTAATGGGCTAAAACTTCGCCCATTTAGCACCTTCCTCACAAAGCACCTTCACCAGGAAGAATAATTAAGGCTCGCGTCGTGGAGAGCACTTGTCGGATAACTGATTGAGCTTTAATGGCAAAGAGCAATTTTGCCTGAAAGCGCAAATGCCAAAGTGGTCTACAGGAGGGGAAAAAAAAAGAGAGGAAATGATGGGTCTGCATGAGTGCGCACACACACACACGCACGCACGCACGCACACGCACACACATACGCACGCACATACGCACGCACATACGCACGCACATACGCACGCACACACACATGCACACACACATGCGCACACACATACGCACACGAAAAATTGTCCTCAGTCCTCTTATATGCTGGGAAGAGGCATCAGACAAGACAAAGGCAAATTCAGCGGGGATGAAAAGGGAAGAAAAAAACACAACAGACAAACAGGGGAAAAAACAGGCGTGCGGCTGTTTTCGGAGGGCAATTTAGAGGAGTCTTTTTGTCACAGAAGGCAGAATGACTTAATGAAGTAAGGCAGAGGTGATGTGAAGGGGGAGGGGCATTCATTTTCTCCGACAGACCAGCGAGCGAGCGAGAGAGAGAGATTGTGTCTGTGTGGGGCAGGCAGGAAGGACAGTCAGAGAGAGAGAGAGAGAGAGAGAGAGAGAGAGCCTGAGCGTGAGTGAGTGTGAGCGAGGGAGGGAGGAGGGGGAGAGAGGGAGAGGGGGGTACCGGTGCGTGCGATCTGACAGCGCAGCGAGCTGTAGGATATGCGACGGGCCAGTCCTGCCTGTCCCAGTAAACAGACCGAGCCATTGGAGCAAGCCAGGGAACAGCAGCTGCTCCACCCCCGCCCGTTCGCCCGCCCCACACACACACACACACACACACACACACACACACACAGAGCAGCTGGCCCACACGGAGGGCAGTGAGGAGGGGACCCGCTTAGGTACGCCATAAACAGCCTTTCAAACAAAGCATTAATTTTATTTTTAATCCGTGATAAATTCTCTGCCTCTCTGATGGAGTGGTGCTAATTGCGTGTCTGCCGTGACCTCGTCTCCGCGGCGGGCGGAGAGGCGCTGCAAGGGAGGAGGGGCGGTGCGGGCCAGACTATAAAGAGAGGCCGCGCTTCGCACGTAGGCCGCTTTGATCCTTAAAGGGTCGTGCGCTCTCTCATTTCACTTCCTCCGCGCACGCTGCTTTCATCTCACCGGGACCCACCCGCACCACGCGTCCCGGCCTACTTACGCTCCCGTTCCGCTGGAGTAAAACACCAAACACGATCATTTCAGAACACTTCGGAAATGTTTTTATTTCATCACACCTTGGGTACCTACAGTATTTAAAAGAAACTGCCGCCATGTTAGAGCCACGAGGAAAGCAGACTTCATGTCGTGGCCCCTCTGCTAAGCTTCCCGGTTGGAGGGGAGTGGAGTGAGCGTGTCTGAGGCGGTAATCGCTCGTTTCCCCAGCTCCGCGGCGGCTCCATAACTAATCCACAGCCTCATTAATCCGGGGAGAAATTCGCCATGGACGCTGCTGTTCCCAGGGCTTTCGCTGATCGCCGGGGTTTTGCTGATGCGGAGTGCGTGGGAGAGCCGCGAGCGGAAGGGATCCGGGCAGCGAGGGGTTAAGGAGCTGCGGGAGATTAGAGTGGGGCGGCGTGCGTCTGTGTGCAGGCGGGCGGGCGCGCTAAGCGATTGTTCGTGCCTGTCAGGGACTCTCACGTGTCACAGTCGGTCTCACGGAGAATTAATGAGGTGCGCGGGGGCTGGCTGACTCACGGAAAGGAAGAACAGGGAGGGGGGGGGAGGGGGCGCAGCCGGAGAAAGCCGCTTACCTCGTATCCCAGACGCGCGGCCCTCTGCAGCAGAGTCTCTCCGGCGTTCTTGTTGACGATCAGCCTGCGTGCCTCGGGTGGCATGGGCCGGCTGACGGGCGTGTCCGCGGGGGGGTTCCCGGCGGGCACCGGGCAGGGCTGGGGTGTGGCGGCCGGTGTCTGCTGGGGGGCCTGGGGCGCGGCAGGGCAGGGCGAGGCAGGGCGGGGCTTCGCCGGGGACGAGTCGAAGTCTGACAAGGACGCTGACCTCTTCCGCGACGCCCTCTTGAGGCCGGCCTGGGCGGGGGGGAAAGAGAGAGGGAAGCGCTCAGTCATGGTCACACGCTCACACTCACACGCACCCAAGCCTCCTCCCAGCGTCACTCTTCACGCCCCGCTAGCCGCTGGTTGAGTCACTCTGTTTTCTACAACAGCGGCAGCCAGATCCCACAGCAGGCAGCCAAGCGGCCTTATCAGCGGGAGGAAAGGCAGGTAAAGGCAGGTACTCCTCGAAACGAGGCTTCCAGTCGCCACGGAAGGCTGGTATTCAGTGGCAAGGCGGAAAGAGTGAGAAGAGGGAGAGCAAGCTGTGTTGCTCTTTAAAAGAGCGTATCCTCTCTTTCTGTCCCTTTCTCTCTCTCCCTCTCCTTCTCTCTCTCCCCTTTTCCCTGTCTCCCTCTCATTGTCTCTTTCCCTTTTTCTCTCTCTCTCTCTCTCTCTCTCTCTCTCTCTCTCTCTCTCTCTCTCTCTCTCTCTCTCTCTCTCTCTCTCTCTCTCTCTCTCTCTCTCTCTCTCTCTCTCTCTCTCTCTCTCTCTCTCTCTCTCTAAGCTCCGCGGAGGCTGTCGCCCGTGCTGGCCCAGGGTGAAGGAAGGGGGAAGTGCTAATTATTCACAGCCACAAGTTCACAAGGCTTTGCGGTGCTGGAGGCCTGCAGACACCGAGCACGTTAATAAATGTCACCGCTTCGCTCCTCGCAAAAGGAGGCTGGGGGGAGGGGCGGCGGGGGCTTGGGGGCACGTTCTACAAACTCATTTATATCCACGGGGGTTTGTCAGGTGGGGCCGGGGATGCTGCGCTGAGCGCGTGCGTGCCTCCCTGCTGCGGGCCCGATTCGAGCAGGCCGAGGGAACCGCCACTCAAACACAGCGCTTTGCATGGGGGGGGCGGGGGGGAGGAATCTTCTAACCGCTTGGCGCTTGTTTTCCACTCTCTGGCAGCGATATTCAATCCAGGGCGACTCCCACCGCTCCGGCAGACGAGCGTCTGTCAGCGATCCTGCTCACAGCCAGGAAAAGTGAAACAGGAAACAACAAGACGCTGTGCTAGAGAGAGGGGGGGGGGGGGGGGGGGGGGGGGGGGGGGGGGAAAGAGAGAGAGAGAGAAGAGAAGAGAGGGAGATAGACAGAGGGAGAGGGAGGGAGAGAGAGAGAGAGAGAGGGATAGAAGGACAGAGAGAAAGGGAGAGACCGAGAGGAGGAGAGAGATAGAGAGGGAAGAGAAGGACAGAGAGAGCTGGAGAGAAGAGGAGAAGAGAGAGGGAGAACAAGAGGGAAAACAAAGAGGAGACAGAAAGAGAGCGAGAGCGAGGGAGGGAAAGAGGGAGAGAGCGAGGGAGGGAAAGAGGGAGAGAGAGAGAGGGAGGGAAAGAGGGAGAGAGAGCGAGGGAATGAGGGAGAGAGAGAGCGAGGGAGGGAAAGAGGGAGAGAGAGAGAGGGAGGGAAAGAGGGAGAGAGAGAGAGAGGGAGGGAAAGAGGGAGAGAGAGAGAGAGGGAGGGAAAGAGGGAGAGAGAGCGAGGGAATGAGGGAGAGAGAGAGCGAGGGAGGGAAAGAGGGAGAGAGAGCGAGGGAGGGAAAGAGGGAGAGAGAGAGCGCGAGGGAAAGGGAGAGAGAGAGCGCGAGGGAAAGGGAGAGAGAGAGCGAGGGAAAGGGAGAGAGAGAGCGAGGGAAAGAGGGAGAGAGAGAGCGCGAGGGAGAGAGAGAGAGCGAGGGAAAGAGGGAGAGAGAGAGCGAGGGTGGGAAAGAGGGAGAGAGAGCGCGAGGGAGGGAAAGAGGGAGAGAGAGAGCACGAGTGAGAGCGCTGGGCGGTGAACAGCAGGACGTGAGGGCGGGGGGGGTCTGCGATGCTGGCAGCAGAGTGGGGCGGAGCGGGGAGGGCTGGGGCTCATGTCCGCCCACCCCTGAGGAATTACGCGCCGGAGCAGCTGTCAGCGCGGCCCTGCCACTTCCCGCTCCGCGTGCTCAAAAACAGGCCCGCGGCCCGGCCCCTCTCCACCCTGCGCCCTCTGCGCCCGGCACATTCCTCGGGACGGGGACAAAGCCCTGCGCTGCGCAGCGAGAGCCGTGGGGCTCCTCGTTATGCCAGGAATGCGCATTGTCCCGGCGCTGCACGCCGTCCGCCGCACCCCTCCCCCCCGCCGGGAGGCTGCGCTCCGTGCAGGGGGAGGTCACGGCAGCGCAGAGCAGAGCGGAGCGGAGCCGCTGCCCGCCGCTGGAGCATAACTAATGCGCGGGAGGGAAACGGCGGGGGAGAATGCCGCTCTTCACAGCGCACCACTTACACTGACCTCCGGCAGACCCCCCGCAGGGCCCTTCCACACAGCCACAATAAGGCCTTTAATTGGAATGATTAGGGCTGTTGTGATTTAAAACATATTTGGGCGACTCCTTCTCTTAGCCGAAGGGGCCCCACTTTCTGCTGTTGTTATGGTTGCTGAGCGGTTTTGGTCTTAGCTCCCACAAGCGCCCCACCTCCCCCCACCTCCCCCAACGCGCACACACACACACACACACACACACACACACACACACACACAGTCCCTCACAAGACAGACACACACTCACCTTGTGCTCGGGGGTGGGGGTGGGGTCGGGGTCGGGGTCCGGGTCGGGGTCCTGCTGGCCTTCAGTGGTCTGGGACGTCCCGCGTCGCTCCCTTAGACTGATGTGCTTGGTCTTGCACTGCCGCTTGCCGATGGGCTTGTCTAGGTCGCCGATCCTGCGCAGCCGGGGGGTCGCATCCCCATCCCTGCCCGGCGAGGTCGGGCCCGAACCGCTGACCTTGCGGTGCTCCTTGAGCCGCTGCCGCTTGTCAGAGAGCCGGGCGGGGGCCTGGGGCGCCCGGGGGGAAGGGAGGTCCAAACAGTCCCTGTGTGCCGGGGTGAGTCCTGCGGAGAGAGCAGAGGGGCACGTGGTAATGAGGCAGAGCAACCTGACAAAACAACTATACTGCTGTTACCTCACACACACTCACACACACACACACACTCACGCATGCATGCGCACACACACTACAGTTACACCTCTCTCTCACACACACACACACACACACTACAGTTACACCTCTCTCTCACACATACACGCACACAAGCGCACATGCACACACACACACGCTAGTTACACCTCTCTCTCACACATACACGCACACACGTGCACGCACACAAGCGCACATGCACACACACACACGCTAGTTACACCTCTCTCTCTCTCACACATGCACACACGCACACTACAATTACACCTCTCTCTCATACCCTCACACACACACGCACGCACGCACAGACACACACAACAGTTATACCTCTCGCACGCACACACAGATGTTATCTCTGAAACACACACTAGTGTTGCCTCTCACAGTCGCTCACACTACAGAAATGAACAACAACAATGAAAAAGTTACAGCGCGCTCACCTCTCTAAGGTCAGATTGCGTAAGAGTACGTAAGAGGGGGAAGCACGGGCTTGAGGGAACAGTTAAGGTTTTAATGCAGCCTCTAACTAATAAGGCTGTCCGCTCTGGTGTGCGCCAGCCAAGCATGGAGGAATGAAAACAAAGCCCGGCTCCAGATGGGGGCTGGGGGAGGGGCGGGGGGGGAGCGTCTGACAGGAGGAGAGCCCGAGCTGCCGTGTTTGTGTTCCCTCGAGCGGCGGGACGGGCGTCAGAGCGCCGCGGTCATGTGACGCGGGCGCGAGCGGGAAAGGCAAACCGCCGGCGGTGTGCTGCAGCTGCTGCTCTCCCCGCTGCCACTCCCTGAAATCCTTCAGAAAAGCCCTTTATGAAATGCAGCGCACAGTTCTGCCCTCTCCATCTGCTAAATTATTTATGGGGATGTGTCTCAAAGCAAACGTGCTTCCAGCAGCCGGAGCACAACCTGCCAGAGAGGGGGCTGGGGCAAAATAGGGAGACAAAGGTGTGTTTCTCTCTCTCACACACACACACACACACACACACACACACACACAGCTCACACACACACAGCTCACAGACAGCCCCCCCCCACCCCAGCAATAAGCACCCGAGGCAGGCTCTAGAGGAAGAAACAGGCCGAGAAGTAGGAAGTGTGAAAGAGCTCCTGTAATGAGAGCGGCATGCTGTGGCTTCTGCTGGAGACCGCCGCGCACTCTCGCCCTCCTCGCATTTCACTCGCAGTGTAACCTGCACCTGCTCCCCCCCCCCCCCCCCCGATGCAGGGGGATGGACCGACGGCCCCTCAGAGCGCAGTGCAAGGCATTTTCTGTAAACCCAAACCCCTGTCCAATAAGGCCCAATTCACACCCGATCCAATTCTTCCCCCAGAGCGCAGTTAAGAACGGTCCCCCCCCCCCCCGAATCGAATCTGCAGACGTCGAAATCTGCCCCGGCGACATTCCTCCTTCAATTAGCACTCGTGCTGAGAGAGCGGGACAGCGCTGCTGTGGAGCCCACGCACACACACCCGAGTGGCCCCTGTGATCTGCCCACAGGTACGCACAGGGGCAGAGCCTCCTGCCACTCACGCCACGGCGCAGACAGCAGCAGCAGGAAGGGGCCGGGCCTCCGCCTGGAACAGGCTCGCTCTTTATTATTACGTGTAGTAAGTATCCGAGGCGATAGGAATTCTCCTTTCCAAAGAGTGAAACCGTATATGCTGCCGGAGACGTATTTGGACTGCAACATCTGGGGGAAATTACGTAGCCATTAGCATGCATCGGGGCAGAGCTTTGATTTATGACAGCACGGCGCTGGCGCGGGCGCCCTCTCTCTCCCTCTCTCTCCCTCTCCGAAGGCGCTGCGTTAGCCGAGTGATCGGGGCGAGCCTTTGATTCGCCGCAGAGGGGAACGAGGGGGGGGAAACGGAGCGAAAACACGGAAACGCGTGCGGAGCTGGGGGGCCCTGTCTGCAGCCCCCCCCCCCCTCCCCTGCGCCGAGCAGGCACCTCAATCTCGGGGAGATCCGGCGTCGCCGGGCCGCTTAACCGGCAGCTATTTGCAGAGCGCAGAAATCCCACGGCTCATTATTCCGCGGCACGCATTGTCTGAGCGGTGTCATTAAGGAGGCGGGTGGGAGCGGGGCCCGGGGTTCGCCGTCAGTCAGGCGGAGACGTTACCGCCAGGCGCGCAGCCAGGGCCGGCGCGGCGGGAATCGCTGCACCCCCCCACCTCTCCCCACCCCCCCCCTCCCGAAATGATCTGACAGCGCTCGTGAGCGTGACGGGCCCGGGCCCCCGTTCCGCCTGCCTCTCTCTGAGGGATCTGTCCCTCCTCTCCGCAGATGAAAGCCCTCGCAGGTGACATTTTCCCCCTGAGTGCTGTGGCAGCTCAATTGGCCATGCTCTTACGTTCGGCTGAATGTGAGCACCTAACAGGCCTCCCCGCACTCCACAGAGAGGAACAGGAAGCCATCGGTCACATCGTGTCCCCCTGCCCTCGCAACACAAAAAAGCGCCTTTTAAAGCAGGTGACAGTGAGCCGTCGCCAGCGTTCCTGAAAGGAGGGGGGAAAAAACGTGCCAAAGACAGCTTCATCAGGGTCGCATTTTTGGGCTGTGGCGACACTGCAATCACAGGATAGGAATGAGCGCCCGTAAATTGCAGCAAGCAGCACCCATTTGGACGCGTCAAGGAGCGGAGAAACAAAGGCTTCCTCCCACCGCTGTGAGGAAAAAACAAAAGCATGTCCCTGCACCCTGGCTTCCATACCTTGTCTGGAGTCGCTGCTATAGAGCACCTCGTCACACCAGCTCCTGTTGACCTCTGACCTCTTCTTGGCTGGTCTCTCTTCCAGCAGGCTGGCCCTGACCTTCCTGTCCCTGCCGGCATCCGGGGCGCCGAGCAGCGGGGGCGGGGGGAGGGCGGGGCCGCGAGGCGCCGTGATCTGGGCCCCCTCGGGGGAGTCCCCGCTCTCCCACAGCTCCCGGAGGTGCTGCAGGCGGCGCGGCTTGCGCAGCCGAAGGCCCGTCAGCTCGATGCACACCTTCAGGTTTTTCACCTCCTCCAGGAGCTGCTCAGAGGGGTGGGCGAGGTCCCCCTCGGGCCAGGCATCTGAAGAGACAACGCGGGTTAATGACGGGGCGCCCCCCCTGGACCCACCCCCGCTCTCGGCTGAATCGGGAGCTCCGGTGCCTGGCTAGGGCTTGGCCCTCCAGGGCCAGGGCTTAGAGGCATTTCGCTCCCGGCTGCGTAACCCTGCTGCGTAGCCCTACACAGGCCGCGTCTGCCTGCAC